>NC_091178.1:1504567-1579567 GCF_040958095.1 Procambarus clarkii
CAATTGTTCCTTATATTCAATCAATCCAAGTATTCAGAACCATTCACTAGGAAGGTCTCTCCTCTTTCTATGCGCTTCGTCTCTTGCCTGGTTCCCCCCATTCCCTTGTTCTTTGTCTAGTTTTTATATTTTTTGCCAATTTTCTTGCCCATTCATCGTGCCTGCGTTCCAACCCTCTTCTCTTTGCCTATCATTCTCACACCTGTTGGTCTTATACCCGGTCCTTTGCCTGTTTTATCTCAGCTGCCACTTACCCACTCTTGTTTGAACTATATGTTGAACACTTCTCTAACCCTGTCCATGGAGGACAGAAGAAAATGTATATATGCTGGTTAGCATTGTAAATGTGTGGCCACGTCTGTGGTAGAAAATAATACAAAATAAAAAATAAAAAAATAAATAAATACCCCGCTGCTGTTGCTTATATTTTACCCTTGGTTCATGCCTACTTAACCCTCCCTCGTCCTTGTTTTACTCAGCCGTTCCTTGCTTGCTTTCATCATCCTGTTCTTCTCCTCCTTCTCTATTCCTGTCTTTTCTCTTATTTTTCTTGCCGTAACTAAAAGAGAAGAAAAACAGGAAGAGATAAAGGAAGAGGTGTAGTTTTGCAGTTTCCTTTACTGTAACCTGTGGAGCCCTAGAGACCAGACACAGGAAGACTGAGACAGACGGAAGGAAGGAAAATACCCGTCCCTTTCTCCACTGTCTACGCCTTTAAAACTTACTTCTCTGAATCCACTCTAAGGCCTTCCCTCTACATCTCGTCTTCCTCTACAGCCTCCAGTCGCTCTCTGTGCATCCTTCCCTTTTGCAACCACTTCCTCTGTAACCTCCCTATGCAACGTATGGCTCTGCAACCGTCCTCCCTTTCCAGATATTGTAGATATTGCTGACAAGAGCCTAAGTCGTCTGGTACCAGAGATCAGACACCTTGTGGCCTTGCTTACCGTGCCTCCCAACCCATGAGGAGAGTTATTGCAGCTGGAAGTTAGTATGGACGGGCTATGCCAGCGGATATAACTGACCAACTTCAAGTACAATCGCGGACAGGTGACACCTCTCTCGATACACGGCGCGCACAAACTGTGTTAGCACCGGCCAGTTACTTTGCACATGCATTAGATAACCTGTCATTAACCTTTAGGATTTCCTTAAGCCTAGACCACTGGATACGGTAAACCCTTCATCAGCGCCTCCCGCAGGCTACCAGCCCCACACACTTCAAAGCAGACCTCAACAAGGACACATCAGAGGCCTGATTGCTGGGACAATAACATACGCAGGAAAATCTGTTACGCGAGCAGTAAGCAGCACCAGTTGATTGAGAGAAGAGAGGGGAGACTAAACATGTGACGCTCAACTCCCCCGCAAGCACAATTAGGGTGACTACTAGAACTGGAACGACACGTGGAACAACTCATGAACATCGCACTTAATCAACGTGGAACAAAGTGAATGATCAGAGAGTTAAGTGAACCCTTTTCTTTCTTCATTATCATCTATGTCATAATTGTTCTTAATCATTATTCGTGTTTTCTGTGCACTATTTGTCATCATTTACAAAGGTACTCAAGAAAGATTAACTAACAACACTAATGTCACTGGCATAGGCACCTGAGACGCCACGCAATAAGGCCACACTGGTAGTCTATAACCATCCCTTGCAGCTTGTAGCCCAACAACATGCACACATATATATATATATATATATATATATATATATATATATATATATATATATATATATATATATATATATATATATATATATATATATATATATATAATGAAAATAAATTATTGTGACGATGTTTCGGCCAATTTCAAGACGGGTTGAAACATCACACATACATTCGTATGTATGAGTTGGGTTATATACTTTCAGCAGTTATTTAACTTATTCACAGCAAGGTTCATTATCTTTAATAATCTCAAAGTTGCTACCGGTTACTGGTACAAGTCTGGATTTCTGCGAATGAACACATGACTGTGTAATGTACAATATTGCTTGTATGCTGTATTTGGCCATTTGAAGACATACACTTACAATACACTCACACACACACACACACACACACACGCACACACACACACACACACACACACACACACACACACACACACACACACACACACACAATATACATATGTATACAATATCTGTCATATTTTCACCATTGCCCCTTCCTCTCTTGTTCTCCCCTCTTTCTTCGCACAAATTACTAGCTCTTCCATTCTCTCCCTCTCTCTCTCACTCTCTCTTTTTATTTCCTTTTATCAATTCCCCTATGTAATCGCCCTTTCTTCCTTCCCTGCTCTAATTGCCCTTTCTCCATTCCCCTCAGTTTGCAGCGTTCCCCTCGTCTCGGACGCTTTTTAGGCTTTAGATTTACATATCTCCCTGTTGCCATGGTGACGAGAAACTATTTCCCCTCATTAGTCCATTTTGGGTTATTTTCCTTGTGTGTCGTATTGGGCCTGCAGCTGGTCGCTCCTCATAGGTCTCCCTGTTGTAGTGATGATTGACAGTCTATGGGTAGGGAGCCCCCTGATGGGTGAGAGGGAAGGTGGGGGGCATGTGGATGGGAGGGGAAGGGGAGGCAGTCAATGGGTCCCTACTGGTGGAGAGGGGAGAGCACGAGGGGAAAGGGGGAGGTAGAAATGGTTTCCCATTATCGGGGACAGGAAGCCTGTCAAGCTTATTGGGTTCCACCCCAACCTCTCCCCCCCCCTTTCTCTTAGGCCTGGGACTGGTCTGGTTTAGGATGCAGCCCTCAACAGATGTCTATAACACTCCGGTGTCTATTTACGGTGAGGTGAAGAGCGACAATCAGGGGCCGGGGTCTGCGTCCACTACATGAAAGGCTGCGTGCCTCAATGTCCTGCAAGGCAGGAAATCGAACTCTAGTTCAACTGGTTATGAGCTAACTGCCCTAATCAAAAATATTTCTGCGTTTTAATGCGGTTTTCATGGAGCCTAATTGTTTGTTTGATTTGAATTGCTATTTCATGGGGAATCAATGATTGTAGTCTTTGGGAAGTAGAGCTATTGCAATATCTGCGATACAGTCCTGTTTTGCTATGTAATTCCATAGCATCTATAACATATTTCAATGTCACTCAAGGCCACCACTGAAATGTGGACATTTCAATCGCGAATTGACGAGACACAAGGAAGTATTCATTCATGAAAATTTTGTGGTGATTAAGAGGAGGTTGCGGGAGGGGCCGGTAGTTAGAGTCCAACTAAACTACCAACGCCAGCAGCAGACGTGACAGTAATAAACTCAGTCGCGTCATCAGAGAGTCGGTGGCTAAAACTGGGGCCCGAGAGCTGGAGGCCACTCCTCGCAGACACAAATAGATAAGAAAACACACCCTACTTCCTGTCGTGTAAGTCTGCAAAATATTGACGTGTTAGCTTGCCAGGACGGGAATGAACTCAGGAAAGACCTTTCCCACAACCCCTCCCACCTCTCTCTACCATCCCACCCTCTTCCTTTTCCTGTCTTCGCCTTTTTTTTTCTTTCTCTCTGCCTCTCTCTCTCTCTGCCCCTCTCTCTCTCTCTCTCTCTCTCTCTCTCTCTCTCTCTCTCTCTCTGCCCCTCCCTCTCTCTCTCTCTCTCTCTCTCTCTCTCTCTCTCTCTGCCTCTCTCTCTCTCTCTCTGCCTCTCTCTCTCTCTCTCTGCCTCTCTCTGCCTCTCTCTCTGCCTCTCTCTGCCTCTCTCCCCCCCCCCCAATCTGTCCCATCACTGTCACACGGGTGTTGCGATAATTAACGTATTAAACAACGGCCGCAGTCATCGCCATAGTCGTTCGTAATACTATAAAAGGATTCCCAATAAAGAAATTGTTCTCTGTTTACACAGGAACAAATTTGACTCACAAGACTGTAACAACTCCTGGTATATGGGCGCCTGACAGCTGGGTGGACCGAGGTTCCGGGTTCGATCCCCGGCGGAGGCGGAAACAAATGGGCAAAATGTTTCTTTCACCTTAACGCCCCTGTTACCTAGCAGTAAATAGGTACCTGGGAATTAGACAGCTGCTACGGGCTGCTCCCTGGGGGTGTGTAACAAAAAGGAGGCCTGGTCGAGGACCGGGCCGTGGGGACGCTAAGCCACGAAATCATCTCAAGATAACATGAGGATATGACTAGATACCAACTTTGTTGTTGAATGCAGACGACGAGTTACAATAACGTGGTGAAGACCTGATGACCAAATCACACACGTCAGAGAGTGACATCATACGTCAGAGAGTGACTTGACACGTCAGAGAGTGACTTGACACGTCAGAGAGTGACTTGACACGTCAGAGAGTTAAGAGTTTGTTAAGAAGGTTGGAACATTTGAGTATATACTGTGAAAGGGAAGAGTCAACAGCAACAATGCCAGGACTAAGGTTCATTTTGGGCATGTTGTGTATCAGAGCTGATTATGTTGGGCATGTTGTGTATCAGAGCCGATTATGTTGGGCATGTTGTGTATCAGAGCCGATTATGTTGGGCATGTTGTGAATCAGAGCCGATTATGTTGGGCATGTTGTGTATCAGAGTCGATTATGTTGGGCATGTTGTGTATCAGAGCCGATTATGTTGGGCATGTTGTGTATCAGAGCCGATTATGTTGGGCATGTTGTGCACCAGAGCCGATTATGTTGGGCATGTTGTGTATCAGAGCCGATTATGTTGGGCATGTTGTGCACCAGAGCCGATTATGTTGGGCATGTTGTGCACCAGAGCCGATTATGTTGGGCATGTTGTGCACCAGAGCCGATTATGTTGGGCATGTTGTGTATCAGAGCCGATTATGTTGGGCATGTTGTGCATCATAGCCGATTATGTTGGGCATGTTGTGCACCAGAGCCGATTATGTTGGGCATGTTGTGCATCATAGCCGATTATGTTGGGCATGTTGTGCATCATAGCCGATTATGTTGGGCATGTTGTGCATCAGAGCTGATTATGTTGGGCATATTGTGTATCAGAGCCAATTTGACAAGACAGCGTCTGTGAAGAACAGAGGCCGGAATGATTATTTTAGAAGAAGACCAATCAATAGGATGATTAGAATCCCTAACATGACAGGAAAGAGCATTGTTTGTGTCTGCAGACTTAACACTTCTCTTGTATTCCTTAAGTCTGTCATTCAGTGTGCGGCCAGTTCCCCAAAGTATTGGAGAGGACAAGACGAACAGGAAAGAGAGTAGACACCAGCAGCATTAGAAGCAGGAGGAGGATCAGTGTGAACCACATTACTACGAAGTATTTAAGTTGGTCGAAAGGCGAGCTTTATATGCAGGCGATGAGTCACAATAACGTGGCTGAAGTATGTTGACCAGACCACACACTAGAAATTGAAGGGACGACGACGTTTCGGAATTCTCAAGTCAATCGACTTGAGAATGGTCCAGGACGGACCGAAACGTCGTCGTCCCTTCAATTTCTAGTGTGTGGTCTGGTCAGCGAGCTTTATATCATGAGCACGAAGGGCATTTCGTCTTGAGTGTCCCGGTCTATAAGGATCTATTATACATTTTCCCAAGGTTGGAAGCATTGCTATAAGTTACTCAGAGCCAAACAAAACCAAAAAAAAAACTTCACGTGCTAGGCGGAGAGATTATGTTGGTTATCCAGGAACAACTATCTCATCTTTTGGGCCATAAACGTTATCCTAGATTATCCCAGGGTACAAAAAATAGGCCTTTACTTGGCCAAAGACGATCTTTTAGGTCATCCTGCGGCAAGAATTATACTCCCCAGATCAGAAACTTTCTTTACGAGCAATTTGGACTAGGAGTAAAAACTGTTCTCTAAGACAGATATACTTCTTGGATGTGGGAGGGAGATGTTTAGTTTGGGCACTGGGGAGGGGGAGAAGAGTGACGAGCAGAGGGAGGGGAACCAGGAGGGGAAGGTAGGTGAAGAGAGAGAGAAAGAGAGAGAGAGTGAGAGAGAGAGAGAGAGAGAGAGAGAGAGAGAGAGAGAGAGAGAGAGAGAGAGAGAGAGAGAGAGAGAGAGAGAGAGAGAGAGGGAGGGAGAGAGAGAGAGAGAGAGGGGAGAGAGAGAGAGAGAGAGAGAGAGAGAGAGAGAGAGAGAGAGAGAGAGAGAGAGAGAGAGAGAGAGAGAGAGAGAGAGAGAGTGAGAGAGAGAGAATGAGAGAGAGGAAGGAAGGAAGGAAGAGCGACCATCCTAAAATACGATGATGAGGACGGGGCGGCCAGAGCCCGGATTTTCCTAATGCTCTGATTTTTTAATGAGGACGTGATGGGGGGTTTTCGGGAGGCGATAGCGAGAGGACACTCCGGCACATGGTGTCGGAACCATGTTGGCCAGCGATGGTATAGTGAGGTGGTGATGGTGCTGTGTCCGCCACGGGCTGAACCCTGGCCATGCGGGTACTGAAGGACATTCTGTTTTGTCAAATTTTTATTGTTTTACGATGAAGTCAAAATTTTGAGCTGTCTGTTTAGACCAACATCTGGCGGGTGATAGGGTAAGAGAGGAGACAGAGGGGACACAGAGGGGACAGAGAGAGGACAGAGAGGGGACAGAGCGAGGACAGAGAGGGGACGATGAAAGTGACAATCGCACGCACCATTGATTCGCATTTTTCTCCTTTCACGAAAAAGGACTGAAAACTGAAGAGCTGTGGTGGTAACCTCTGTTTACCCCTCACTGGAGTTGCTTCAACATTGTTACTTTTTTCATTCGTTTCTTCCCCTCGTTCTGGGTGTGGTTGTGGGGTACGGTGATGTAGACGCCTCATAACTTTCCCTCACTCTCCGCCTCCCCTTCCCCTGCCCTATATTCCCCTAGTACCAACCCCTTACTCTCTACTTTAATATAGAAACCCTAACATCAGGTCTTTCCCCTAGAACCTCCCCTTTAAATGCTAATTTACCGAGAAATCTTTTACATTTCTTTATCTCTGTATTTATTGTTATGCTTAAATTTTGCTCGGTGAGTAAGTTTCGTGGGCAGACTCACTGAAACTGTGAGGGAACTTACCGTCGTGGCCCCATGTACAGCTCCTTTCAGTGGGAAGAAAACCCAGTGAGATTGTTCACTTAATGTTCATACTCTCACTCTCACTCGCTCTCAGTTGCTCACACTACCATTCTCACTTTCTCACGTATGTCAACTTGCTTTCATTTTCACTCTTATTTTCAATGTTGGTTAATCTCGCTCTCACATATTCTCACTGTTTTATTTGGGAAAACAGCAAGACAAATTGGAAAACAAATATGCTAAGCAAGGTGGTTTTTACCTATCTCTTCCACTTCATCTGGTTTGATCAAATATATATATATATATATATATATATATATATATATATATATATATATATATATATATATATATATATATATATATATATATATATATATACACAAGACGGTACATTGGGCTTATGAGAGTTCATAGCATTGATATTCTTACATTCTTGTAAAGCCACTAACACACAGCGTTTTGGGCATATCTTTAATGTAAACGTAGTTATCTTTCACCTTATCTTCTATCTCTCGCTTTATATCATTGTAACCCTCTTCTGCTCTCTCTTTCCCTCCCACTCTCTCTTCCTCCAACTCTCTCTCTCCCTTTCACTGTTTGTTTTCCCTACATCTATCACTCTTTTTTTCTCTCTCTCTCTGACTTCTCCCATCTTTCTTACTCTGGCACCTGTCCTCTCTCACACGCACTCCCTCGTGACTTCCTCTCTCTCATGCTGCCTCTGACTAATTTTTTTCACACTGCACCAATTCCTTTCCTCATATCCATTCACAGCTGAAATTTTCCGTGACCTTTTCGTGTTTCCTTAGGAAGAAAGTGAACTAAGGAATTGAGAATGAAAACGAAACGAGAGAGAGAGAGAGAGAGAGAGAGAGAGAGAGAGAGAGAGAGAGAGAGAGAGAGAGAGAGAGAGAGAGAGAGAGAGAGAGAGAGAGAGAGAGAGAGAGAGAGAGAGAGAGAGAGAGAGAGAGGGGAGCATTAACACCCCTCATGGCATAAAACAATAAACCAGAGCTCAGTTGCTACACAGCTCCCCCAGAGGCTTCCCCAGCACCACCCCATAAGTAGCCCCAGTGCTCCGAGGCCCGCCTCAACAACAACAGGTCTCCCAAGGGGAGAGAATGAATCAACACAGGAGGACCCGAGGAGTGAGGCAGACCGTCTTTTTTTTCTTTTGGTACCTGCCTCCTGAGGAAAGTGGAGAACCCTGCAAGACGAGCGCTGACAGCAGCCGACCCTCAGAGAGGCTTCAGGGCCGCCTGGTGCTCGATGTCCATAAAGCAGTTCGTCAGAGTTCATGCAGTCCTCAGCTGACACCCATCTTCAACACTCACAACATGCTCAGTGTTGGAGGAATAGTGTAACCCGGAAACCTGAACTACACAAGGCACACAGCCTTAACCTACATCCATGTTTCTCACCCAACATTGTATAGAAACATCTGTGTTTCTCACCCAACATTGTATAAAACCATCCATGTTTCTCACCCAACAGTGTATAGAAACATCCGTGTCTGCGCCTCCAGATATAGAGAAGAATACACCCTTGACTTATCCACCAGGTCTAACCAACCACAATTAAAAAAAAGCGACATCATCCTAAACTACACTTTTTCACTAAAGGTTTTTATATTCTTACACAGATGTTGATCAAGACAAAATTATATGTTTTGCAACACATATATATATATATATATATATATATATATATATATATATGTATATATATATATATATATATATATATATATATATATATATATATATATATATATATATATATATATATATATATGCTTAGGCCACGTTAGAGACTTTGCATGTCTATTCCAAGGAATTTAATTACATTATGTGAGTAAGTGCACACAGCTTGAAGAGTTTATATACTGACTTTAATGTTAACCATATATACCAAGTTTAAATTAAAGCAAACGGAAGAGAGATGGGGAGGGGGCACGGGGGGGAGAGGGGGAGAGAGGGAGAGGGAGAGAGAGAGAGAGAGAGAGAGAGAGAGAGAGAGAGAGAGAGAGAGAGAGAGAGAGAGAGAGAGAGAGAGAGAGAGAGAGAGAGAGAGAGAGAGAGAGAGAGAGAGAGACACACACACAGATAGAGAGGGAGAGCAACACAGGGGTGTAGGCGATAAGAGCAGTAGGGTATGAATGAGCGCGTAAAAGCAGGCGGAGCGTGAATGAGGAGAGGGGGGGGGAGATAGGAGGAGAAAGAGGGGAATAAAAGAGGGGATGAGGGGACAGTTGAAGAGGAGATGAAGAGGCCCGTTGATGGGGGAACATGGGCAGCTCGTGATGGGGGAGAAATGGGTAACTGTAATGGGTGTGTGGCCCCCCGGGAGTGATGGCGTAATGGCACAGAGATGGGGGTGGGGGGAGTGAAGAATGGGGTGAGGGACCAGAGTGGTGAGGGGCCAGAGTGGTGAGGGGCCAGAGTGGTGAGGGGCCAGAGTGGTGAGGGGCCAGAGTGGTGAGGGGCCAGAGTGGTGAGGGGCCAGAGTGGTGAGGGGCCAGAGTGGTGAGGGACCAGAGTGGTGAGGGACCAGAGTGGTGAGGGGCCAGAGTGGTGAGGGGCCAGAGTGGTGAGGGACCAGAGTGGTGAGGGGCCAGAGTGGTGAGGGGCCAGAGTGGTGAGGGACCAGAGTGGTGAGGGGCCAGAGTTATGAGGGGCCAGAGTGGTGAGGGGCCAGAGTGGTGAGGGGCCAGAGTGGTGAGGGCCCAGAGTGGTGAGGGGCCAGAGTGGTGAGGGGCCAGAGTGGTGAGGGGCCAGAGTGGTGAGGGACCAGAGTGGTGAGGGGCCAGAGTGGTGAGGGGCCAGAGTGGTGAGGGGCCAGAGTGGTGAGGGGCCAGAGTGGTGAGGGCCCAGAGTGGTGCTGGGTGAGGCAGGAGTGCTCTCAGATCAGTGCTGGAGGTACAGTTCACGAGGCAGCGGGGAAGGTGTACATCTCCTGTGCTTCAAGTGTACAGCAACATATTGATGATCATATAATCATCAATATGTAAAAATCTTACATATGATACAACATATGATCATATATTATTTATTTATTTATGATTAAAGTTCGTGAACATGTTCCATTTGATGGACTGACGAAGATTAGGCGACCCCGAGCATGGGAGGGGGGGGGGGGGCCTTCGGGTTACTCATGGCACGAGGATGAGTAACCAGTAGAGGGCAGTTGATTGGAGTAAACATGAGTGTTCCACCCACCCACACAATAAACACGTGTTCCACCCACCCACACAATGAACACGTGTTCCACCCTGCGTCTCTCCGCGTGCTTCTGTTTCCACTTGTGTCCGAAGTTGTTCTTCTTGTTAATAGTAGGTCTAGTGTGCATGAAGGGTTTGTCCTCTCCATGACTGCACCAGTACTAATGGTGCTGCGACGAGGCAGTTGTTTTCTGTGTTTAGCTGTTGGTGGCGCCAGGTATAAATGTGGCGCGGGTCAGATGTGACCCAATTTGTTGGTCGACGGGAGATATTTGGTCAGTGCTTTGACTATTTGGAAACTTGGAAACATGTCCGATATAAAAGCAGAGAAATTGATGTAACGATGACCTAATTAAGGCTGGGACACACCAAACTAGCAGCACACAGCTCTAAGTACACAACAGACATAAATGAACTCTGCATTCACTGTCAGGTGTCTGAAACACTCGAACACTATCTCCTTCACTGCTTCCGACATCATAGTGCCTGAGTAAATTTCAAACAAGTCTTTATCGCACTTAAAATACCCTTTACCATGGAGCATATATTAGGAGGCGGTGACCACTCGTTACAAGAAAAATACCAAATAGTCCGAAGTTCTGTCTTCCGTAATTAGGGAAATACCATCCGTGCTCAGATCTGAGTGTTGTAATATCATCTCTAGCCTTTACCTGTATGTTTAGTTAAGTTCAACTTTCTTAATCTGTCCTCAAAGCTCAATCCTCATCTCTGGCATAGGTCTAGTGGCGCATTTCTGATCTTTCGCAAGTTTTCTTTTGTGGTTCACACGGTGCATGGGTCCCACCCACCGCATATTTCAGGACTGGTCTGACGTATGTTGTGAATCAAATTCTAAACGATTCCTTGCTTTAGGTTTCTAAACGCCGTCCATATATTTCCCAGTTTTGGATTTCCTTGAGTTTTTTGGGGGGAGGGGAGGGGGAGGGGAGGGGAGGGTGTGGAGGGAAACGGGTATGGGCTACACTGCAACCTCTGCACCAGTGATCAAGACGACCAGTTGTCGTCCAGGGATGATCCTGGACGACAGGGGGTGATCCTTGACGCCAGGGGTGATCCTGGACGCCAGGGGGTGATCCTGGACGCCAGGGGGTGATCCTGGACGCCAGGGGGTGATCCTGGACGCCAGGGGGTGATCCTGGACGCCAGGGGTGATCCTGCGGCCAGATTCACGAAAGCACTTACGAACGTGTACATCTTTCCTCAATCTTTGACGGCTTTGATTACATTTATTAAACAGTTTACAAGCGTGAAAACTTCCCATTCAACTGTTGTTATTGTTATAAACAGCCTCCTGGTGCTTCGGAGCTCATTAACTGTTTAAAAATTGGAAACAAAGCCGTCATAGATTGAGAAAAGATGTATACGTTCGTAAGTGCTTGCGTAAGTGCTTTCGTGAATCTGGCCTCTGGACGCCAGGGGTGATCCTGGACTCCAGGCGGTGATCCTGGACGCCAGGCGGTGATCCTGGACGCCAGGCGGTGATCCTGGACGCCAGGCGGTGATCCTGGACGCCAGGCGGAGATCCTGGACGCCAGGCGGAGATCCTGGACGCCAGGCGGTGATCCTGGACGCCAGGCGGTGATCCTGGACGCCAGGGGGTGATCCTGGACGCCAGGGGGTGATCCTGGACGCCAGGCGGAGATCCTGGACGCCAGGCGGAGATCCTGGACGCCAGGGGGTGATCCTGGACGCCAGGGGGTGATCCTGGAGGGCGTCTCACGTGCAAATATCACCAATAGGTTCTCCGGACTGGACGCTGTGTGTCGGGGGATTATGTCAACTGGTGTGGAGGCGCGGAATGGGGAGGTAGTGGGTTGTGAGGGAGGGTACGGTGAAAGGTTACTGGGAGGTAGAAGAGGAGAAGAAATGGTGACTGTGAGACGGGTCAAGAGGAAAATGGTAGATTGTGTGGAGTAGGACCCGTCGCCCGGTACTTGGTGGGGTGGGAGGGAGGGAGGGAGGGAAGGAATGATGTCGACTCCTTATGTGTAGAAGGGACGGTAATGGGAGTGGGAAGGGCGAGTCGTTGAGGGAGGGAACGGGGGGGAATAATGGTGACATAATGGTGTGTAAGGGTGAGGGGAGGGGGGGGGGAGGGGAAGAGGCGGTGCTGGCTGTGATTGGTCATTAGTGATGGGGGCCGACTGTTATGTCCGCCTTCACACACCGGCGCTCACCTCTCTTTTTTGTGTCCTGTTTTTGTACTGGAAAAGTACAGCGATAAATGGTTTGTAGTGATCATTATTTGTATATTTTGTAATTATTTTAATTATTTGATTTAAATTAGTTGAAACTAACAAACTGAGCATTGACTATGTATGTATGAGTATGTGTACATGTATATATAACATTAATAATTTTGTAACTAGCGTCAAAAGATTGTTATTTGCTTAGCTAAACGAACTAGAGGGTTCAGTTCCTGATCCGATTATGTGCCTCTGTAACCCTTTACACCACCGCCCACGGGATGGGTATGGGGTGCATAATAAAGAAAGAAATTGAATTGACTAAACTCGCGATACCGTCTCCGGATCTAGCTGCTTCCTAGATGGATCCTTGCTGGTGGATCCTACCTTATAGATCCTAGCTGGTGGATCCTAGCTGGTGGATCCTAGGTTATAGATCCTAGCTGGTGGATCCCAACTGGTGGCTCCTACCTGGTGGATCCTAGCTTATAGATCCTAGCTGGTGGCTTCCAACTGGTGGATCCTACCTTATAGATCCTAGCTGGTGGATCCTAGCTTATAGATCCTAGCTGGTGGCTCCTAGCTGTTGGCTCCTATTACAGGTCACCAAGCAGCGGCTGAGGAAATGTCCATTTCGTTGACGACAATTTTTGCACTTTCTTATGTCGTCATCATCCTAATTTTCCAAATTATGGATATTCTAGTCCACGTCTTTGTTCTTTACCCTTGGTGGTGGCGTCTGTGTACCCTTGGTGGTGGTGGCGTCTGTGTACCAGGCAGGTGGTGGCGTCTGTGTACCAGGCAGGTGGTGGCGTCTGTGTACGAGGCCACTCATGTGTGTAATACGACAAAGCGTCAATATTGCCTGATTTTTTATTTAATTAAAGCACCAGAATTTTGAAGTTCTGAGCAATCGCGTCAGAAATGCTGTGCATTAAATGATTGGAGGTTGCTTTTGTGGGGTGGGTGGCGTGGGAAAGTGGGGAGGCCGTGGGAAGGGGAGGGTGAGTTGAAAGGGAATGGGACTGGGGAAAGGTAGGGAGAAGACTTTGTAAGGGGAAATAGGAAGAAGGACGCATGTTTTAATTGAATATGTCTAAAATAATTCAGATGTTATATTCAACCAAAAATCTTAGACAAGTTTACCTATTTTAGGCAGAGGTTGAGTGGGGCAGCAGCCTGGCCGGCCCCGCCCAGTGCAAGGGTGTGTGGGCCGCATGATAGGCAGATGATAACGATAGGCAAACAGTTCTTCACATATGTAGAAACATGTGTCGTACTACTTGACCAGCGCCGGTGTTATCCTCACCGGCTCTATTGACATTCATAGCTCCAACACCAGGATCGTCAGCGTCACCAGCCACCAACACCACCACCAACACCAGGCAGCACCAGCACCACAACCACCACAACCACCAGCACCACCACCAACCCCACCACCACCAGCCACCAAGGAAGTGAGTGGGAGGAGGCACATAATCTCTTGGTTCACAAGACCTGACGTAAGCCATCTTGCCAAACACTGACCTTTGCTCAGACACTTCCCCCATTACTCGTGACGGCTTCCGGCCGTATGCCCGACCGTAACTTGGGAAACAAGTGGCCACCATCCGGCAGCTTATAAGGTCACTATGGGATTCCTCTTGGTTACAGAAAGAGAGAAATTCGGACAATTTCTCTTCATCGGTTCACTAATCCCCCCGGCGGGAGTCACAGGTAAACAATAATATCAAAGAGCTGCGAGTTAACATTCATATAGACGGGCTCACCATAGCCCATGCTACTTGGAACTTTTTCTTCCAGGTAGCAAATCTTGAACAACAACAACATTCATATATTTAGCATCTAGATATATGAGTCGTCATTACTTATTAGAGACCAGGCATGACTGGTCATCAGTAATGTTCACAACATTATACCGAGTAGCAACTTATATAAGTATACATAGTATACATAATATACTTATAATACTTCCCGATAATATATGTGACTCGAGACAACATCCCGGAGCCGTGTCGAGACAATACATGTGTTAGATCATTCTAACACATGTTAGAATGTGTTAGAATGATCTCAAGGTCAGAATTCATGAAAGCATTTACGCAGCTACTTACGAAACCAATACATCTTCCTCGCTCATGGCGGCATTGTTTACATATAGTAAACAGTTTACAGCACTGAACCTTCACAACCCAAGGTTATCATTATCATAAACGACCTTCTTGTGCCTCTGAGCGCACAAACTGTTGAATAAAAGTCCATAAAAACTACCGTGATTGAGGAAAGATGTACAGGTTTCGTAGTAGTTGCGTAAATGTTTGACGCATCCTGGCTCTGGGCAGCAGTGTGTGCTCACACGCCGCGAGGTAACAGCAGACTACAAGCAAATGGAAACTGGGACAGAAACCAGTTTCTCTTCGCCAAGCAGTCTTCCATGTATCTATGTATTTACGTATGTAGGTTAGCTTAGCATTTTAAAAGTACCGAATCACCTTCTGTGGTTGATTGTTCAATAAATCCCTGAACTATATGTTTAACTGATCTCTAACCTTGTCTATGGAGGACAGAAGAAAATGTATATATGCTGGTTAGCATTGTAAATGTGTGGCCACGTTTGTGGTAGAAAAAAAATACCCCAGCACGGTGAAGGCAGTTCGTGGAGTGAGAGGAGGGAAGAGAGAGAGGGGTAGAGGGAGAGGGGTATAGGGAGAGGGGAAGAGGAAAAGAGGGAGAGGTGTAGAAGAAGAGGTAGGGGGAGAAAGAAGAGGAGGAAGGTGTCATTCCCGAGGCGAGTTGGATAGCCATAAAGACTATTACTCTTCGCTAACGTGAAGTACACAGCAGAGGCTGAGTTAGGGAGGGTTTGGGGCCCGGAAAGGGGATGTGACCTGGGGAGGGGTGAAAGGGGGGAAGAAGAGGAAAAGGAAGGAGGGAGAGGGAAAGAAAGGGAATGGAAAGAGGACAGAAAGGAGTGGAGGATATTGGATACAAAGATGTAAGAGTGTACCAGTGAATCTGTACGATGGTACAACATGGTTGCAGCTGGCAATCCCAGTCATTATGAACGAAGAGGATGTGGCCGCGGGAGAGAATCAGTAATAGCGAGAATCCGTCTTGGATACAAATATCCATGGAGATATGGAATGGAAACAACAGTTGATCAGCAGAGTTGCAGAATTTGTGGTGAGAGTGATGGACACCGCCTTGACCACTATGTTAATAAGAAAACCTGAGAGACATTAGAATAATGTATAGAATAATAAACCCCACATTGTTTGAGTTAGGAAAACACTATTTGTCAAATATTGATACTGTTCTTAAAAGATTCCCCCATTTTGCACCCGCAAGATAACGTAAGATTTAAAGGGTTGATAGATGTTAATCTTCTTGTTTGAGAAGCTGTTCACTTGAGACAGTTAAGCAAGTCCCAGCTGTGTCTGGGTACAAGTGACAGGATGAACAACCCAGCGGGTTTTCTTCCTATTGGGGAGTGTTGTACATGCTGCTATGGCGGTGTGTCCACTCACAGGATGAGTGGCGCTGCCCAATAAACTCGCCCCTTGGGGCAAAATATATAAAAAAATTAAGTGTAGTGAAAAAAATGCGAGTGAATATTTGAGTGAAAAAGGAGATGAAAATGAGAAGAAAAGGAAAGCTGACGAAGCAGAAAATGGAAGAGCAAAGGGGATGAAGGGTAAGACTGGGAAAGAGGGAAGAGAAAAGGGGAGGAAAAGGGGGAGAGGGGTAAATGCAAGGAAACAAAACATCAGAAGTCAGCTGGGGAGAGTAGGGGAGAGAGGTAAGTTAGGGCAAGAGACGGCAAGGGGGAAATGTGAGTATAGATGATTAATGACAAGGAATGAGGGGAAAGGTTGAAATGGATCGCATAAGAGGGGAAATATCCCCGCTGCAGAGTGAGCAAGATAGGGGAGGGGGGGGGGCAAGTTGATCTCCCCTACAACTAGGACCGGCGCCCCCACCCCCTCCCCCTGGTGGGTGATGCTGGGAAAGGATGGGAGGGGTAATGTAAGGGAAGGGAGAGGTAGGGCAGGAGGAGGGAAGGGTAGTGTAGGATGATGGAAGGGGAGAGGGAGCTTCATCCTACTAGAGGAAAGTCTTGAAACATACATGAAGGTGGAGGTGAGAGAAGCAGACAATTAAGAAGAGAAAGAAGGAAATGAAAGAGAATTGGATAGGGATATATATATATATATATATATATATATATATATATATATATATATATATATATATATATATATATATATATATATATATATATATATATATATATATTATATAAAATGTGTGAAAATAAATGAAAAGAGGAAAGTAACAACGTAAAAAAGGAAGCTGGACTGACAAGCACCAACCAGCCGATCAACACAGGAGCGGCAATACTTCCCCTCTGTCTCCTTCCTCCCCTATGCCCACTCCCCACAGGACGGGGGGCATAGTGAAAGTCACAACATCCCCTGAAAAGATGAAGACAAAGAGATAAACAAAAAAAAAGACATCGGAACAAAGATCGACACATAATATGTGTATAGAAAAATAGATACATAGGAAAGTAGAGAGAGAGAGAGAGAGAGAGAGAGAGAGAGAGAGAGAGAGAGAGAGAGCATAGAGGAGAAGACCCGTTACCTGAGAGTCAGCAGTGGGGATATGTAATCAGTGGGACTCTATTGTACGCTACACAGTACACACGTGATTCTGCGCCTTACACACGCACACACCCACGCCCGCACGCACACACCCACACCCGCACGCACACACCCACCCCACACCCGCACGCACACACCCACGCCCGCACGCACGCAGCGGAACAGACAGGACAGACAAGCATAAAGCACACCGGAGGATTAGTACACGAACAAAGGGGATACAGACGGAAACTAAGTGCCCAAATGAGCCACAAAGACATCATAAATAAACATTTTCAGTGTCATGACAGCGAACAATTTGTATTTATTATTAACATCTTTATTGATAAAATTTAATTGCAATTTTGTCTAATCTGAGGCTTTCAATTAAGTCTTATTAAAGTGAGGATAATGCTGGTATTCACTGTCACGCAGGACAGAGGGTCATACATAAGACAATAGGTCTAAACTGTAGGCTGGAGCACATATATATCACGGTTACAATCAATGTTTTAGTGTGTGAATATGTGACAACAACTTTCTATTGTGTACAGCCACACAAGGGCAGGGATGGGGTCATAAGTGATGTAACTTAAAAATGATATAAATAAAATTGTTGGTCATTCTTTAAAATGGACAAGAAATTTTTTTATAAATTGTTATGATGTCGTCCAGAACACCTGAGTCAATGAAATAGTTACACAGTTGGTGGTACAATATCTATAGGTACAGGAGGTACCTCCTGTATCTGGCAGTACAGGAGGTCTAAAATATTTTACGGTTTCACATTCAACAATATAGTGTGCTAGTGAATGCATTAAAGGTTTATCACAGAGTTTACAATCTGAATATTCTGGCAGTGGCTCAGCCTCACTAACCTGCCAGATGTGTCTATAGCCAAGGCGAATTCGCGTAATGACTACATCACATTGCCTGGTCCGATTACTCTGCTGACCATACAAATACCTATTATTACAAAACTTGTCATAGCTTTTAATACTGCAGCTTTCAGGTCTCTGGGCATTTCTTAATTCTTCTAAATCTGAATTAATTTCTTTAATTTGTATGTTTCTAATAATTGCATTAGATAGTCTAAAGTCATAATCAATGTTTTCTTTCCTGCAAGCCTCATTGGCCAATCGATCTACAAAGTCATGTTTTCTAACTCCATCATGGGACAATTCGCATGCGCTAAGAAGTGAAGTAGTGGAGACAGGCTCCATACACAGCCTTAAATGGGGATGTAACGGAGCCCAACATTCTTTACAATATAGGTCCTGGGTTCTATCCCAGGCGCCGGCGAGAAACAATGGGCAGAGTTTCTTTCACCCTATGCCCCTGTTACCTAGCAGTAAAATAGGTACCTGGGTGTTAGTCAGCTGTCACGGGCTGCTTCCTGGGGGTGGAGGCCTGGTCGAGGACCGGGCCGCGGGGACACTAAAGCCCCGAAATCTTCTCAAGATAACCTCAAGATACACACCAATTGACGGAGATGAGGCATGGCTTATCCCCAGCAGATACAACTAGGTTAGTGTGCAGGCAAGAACAGTGTTGTTGATCATACTCCTGTTCCCTGTGTGTCACAAACACACTGATTCACAAACACAAATCCACAAACACACAGGGGCCGGTGGCTGAGTGGAAAGCACGCTTTACACATAGTTATGTGGAGAGGGGTTCGATTCCCGGAGCAACCCGAAACAAATGGGCAGAGTTTCTTTCACCCTGATGTTCCTGTTACCTAGCAGTAAATAAGTACCTGGGAGTTAGACAGCTGTTACGGGCTGCTTCCTGGAGATGGGTGCGTGTGTGGAAAAAAAATACTTAGTAGTTAATAACAGTTGATTGATAGACGGTTGAGAGGCGGGCCAAAAGAGCAGAGCTCAACCCCCGCAATCACAACTAGGTGAATAACTACGTGAAGACACAGATTCACAAACACACAGATTCACAAACACACAGATTCACAAACACACAGATTCACAAACACACAGATTCACAAACACACAGATTCACAAACACACAGATTCACAAACACACAGATTCACAAACACACAGATTCACAAACACACAGATTCACAAACACACAGATTCACAAACACACAGATTCACTTTCAGATATACGTAAATGCCAGAAGGTATAGACTCATACCTAACAATGTTTGCTGATGATGCCAAAATTAGGATTTGTTGTTTAAGATTCGCTAACTAGATGAATACTAACACACGGATTCACTGACATATAATAAATCCCCCACCACCAGTAACATAGTCAAGTTTACTACACCAATCACCAAGGTGATCCAATCACCAGGGTAGACGCTGGCGTCAATGAAGGTCACGTGACCAGCAGCTGTAGCTGGCGCCGGGTGACATTGGTGACGTCACAATCAGCTGACGGCACAACCGGAGGAGCGAGTTTGTTTACCTCGTAGTGGGCGGCCCTGGAGAGCGTGCGAGGGAAGGGGAACTGTTGTTCGCGCGGGCGGGGATGGGAGGGGATGAAGGGTGTGGACGGGGGAGAGGGAGGGGGGTAGGAGAGGGAGGGGGTAGAAGAGGGAGGAAGGAGAAGTTGGGGAACTAAAGTGGGGTTTTGGGGTAAGAAGAGAGTGGGAGAAGACGAGGAACAAAGGAGACAGTGCTGGAGGCCCGTACAAAACAATGGTGTGTGTGTGTGTGTGTGTGTGTGTGTGTGTGTGTGTGTGTGTGTGTGTGTGTGTGTGTGTGCGTGTGTGTGTGTGTGTGTGTGTGTGTGTGTGTGTGTGTGTGTGTACAGGCGAGGGGGAGGGCATGTGCTTGGGGATCACCGCCACCACTCTTCACCTTCAACACGCATCTAACACTCAGAAATAATGATCCAGTAATGACAAAAACAGTCACCTCCAGGGGGCCGCTGGACGTGACAGGTTGCCAGTACGTGTTGCCACACCTCCGGCTTCGACACTGGCTTCAGTGTGGTGTGACAGGAAGGTCTGGTGCTGGTAGCCACAGGCCACACCACTCCACTCTACTGTGCCACTTCACGTGGTAGTCATTCTGGAGAAACCTGCTTAAAATGCTGGTCGGCTTTGGAACAGTGTTTTGTTACTTCGCAACTTGGAAAAGGTTTTAATATATGCGCCTCGTGTTTAGCACGACTCTTATGTTTTAGATCTCTTCCCTTCTCCTCTTCCTCCTATGACTTTTTCGATTTTCTTTTACATTTCTGCCTCTCTTCCTTCCTTCCTTTCAATTCAATGCAAATGCAACTTTATTTATGTTTGTACATTGATTTCCTCCTCCTCCTCCTCCATTTCGTTTTCTCCTACTCCTCCTCCACCCCTTTTACTTCTTTGCTTCATCCGTCTTCTCCTGTTCCTCCTCCTCCATGCTTTCCTTAGGAGAAAGTACACTATCTTTTCTGGCACCATCATCTCTTGCTGAGATTTCCACTACGTTTCAGAAGGCAGAGTTGGCAGGACTCCCACATGTAGAACTGACAACGCAGGCGAGGCTTACTTGGCATGTTATACAGCCAGCTCCCGCTAGGGCTGTATAACATGCCTGTATACACTACCTGTATACACTACCTGTATACACTAATCACCTACACTTAGCTATTACCGGAGGTCTGACGCCTAGGGATGCGTTTAGCAAGGCACTCCTTACATTTCCAAAGACAAATTTACCATTCTTTTGCAGAGGCTTATGTTCTCTTGGGGTGAAGTGGTCCTGGACGTGATTGAGGTGAACAATTGGATGAAACATAATGGATATTAATAAGCTATTACATGTGTGAACATAAGCAGCTTATGTTTTTGCTGCTTCTGTCTCTGTGTTGGTTCGGGGTCTTGAAGTGGGTAGAATGTAATTATATGTTAACTGTTAATTGCTGGTCTTGATTGTCTTTGAAAATATAAGGAGTGTCTTGCAAAACGCGTCCTTAGGCGTCAAACCACAATAAGGTGTGAAAATGAACTTTTGGAGAGTTAATTTTTCAACTTCCCTCGATAGTGAAGAAAAACCTAAGAAATATTGAAAAGATTCGTGTTAGAATCATTAATCTTACTCTTTCGGTCATATTCAGCTACATATGTTTACAAGAAATACTGCTATCAATATTATATATATATATATATATATATATATATATATATATATATATATATATATATATATATATATATATATGTATATATATATATATATATATATATATATATATATATATATATATTTGTATATCTGTCGTGTTTTTCAAGAGATCCATAACCTTTAAGCACCTTTTTGTATTGTTATTTTTGTATCAACCCATGTATATCTTGTAACCATCAAATACATAATAAAGCACAACTATTATATATATATTATATATATATATATATATATATATATATATATATATATATATATATATGTCGTACCTAGTAGCCAGAACGCACTTCTCAGCCTACTATGCAAGGCCAGATTTGCCTATTAAGCCAAGTTTTCCTGAATTAATATATTTTCTCTAATTTTTCTCTTATGAAATGATAAAGCTACCCATTTCATTATGTATGAGGTCAATTTTGTTTTATTGGAGTTAAAATTAACGTAGATATATGACTGAACCTAACCAACCCTACCTAACCTAACCTAACCTATCTTTATAGGTTAGGTTAGGTTAGGTAGCCGAAAAAGTTAGGTTGGGTTAGGTTAGGTAGGTTAGGTAGTCGAAAAACAATTAATTCATGAAAACTTGGCTTATTAGGCAAATCGGGCCTTGCATAGTAGGTTGAGAAGTGCGTTCTGGCTACTAGGTACGACATATATATATATATATATATATATATATATATATATATATATATATATATATATATATATATATATATATATATATATATATCATCTGAGGAGCTGGAGGAACTCGACATCTTATGATACTCATCTTTTTACCCAATATGTAACTCCATTTTTGTAACACAGTTTAAATAAAACAAAAATATATGTGTATATACAAAAGAATGTGGGGTGGTAGGAGAAGAAAATGTTAAAGTGTTCAGTATGAATCCGCAAGGTCTTCTCTGAATACTCCTTATTTTCTTCTTCGAGGCTGTGGGTCCCCACATTTAAACCAGTGGTGGTACTCTCACAACTTTTTCATTTTATATATATAATGTGAGATAAGGAACGTTCTTGAACAAGTAGCCTGGATGTGTCACAATGGAAAGACTGATGATATTCCGGAAAGATATAAGAATTTCCTTAATTATAATTAAAAGAAAGTGTATTTCTGTACACGTTTAGTTTAATACTGCCCGTATATCCATTATAATTGACATTAAGTACAACGTATGAACACGTTGTACTGAACGGGGTGAGAATAGCTGGAGCTGCCTCGTCACTTCGTGTGTATTTATACCTCAGTAAACACATTTCAATTTCAGAGTCTCCAGAGACATGTTGCAAGAAGGTGAAGCTGCCTCAAGCAACAGACTGAAGAGTTTCCCACCTTCAAGCTATACGTTCCACGTGACCAGTTTTCTAAGAAAGACAACCCGCCCACAGCGACCGGTTTACAAGAAAGGAAGCTTGCACACAGCGACCAGTTCTGCTGAGGTAATTTAGTCATGACGTCTAATTCAGTTTAGTAACTTCCTCTTCCCTTGGAGATTGATATCCCGCTAGATCTGTTCCCTGAAGCCTACTTCTAGAGGATATCATCAGCGGCATATACCAGGTTGGCCACCATAAGACGGCCTTTAGAAAATTGTGTAAGGAATCAGAACCTTGTATGATCAATCTTGAAGTTTGCAGCTCCAGTGTGGAGTTCGAATGTAGTAGAGCACAAGACAAAATTAGAGAAAGTTCAGGAGGTATACTGCCACTCTATTACCCGACCTGGAAGGTATATGCTACGAGGAGAGAGAGTGAACAGCGCTCGGCGTTCGTAATCCTAAGGGTCCGGAATCGATCCCGGCGGAGGCGCAAACAAACGGGAAGAGTTTTTTTCACCCTGATGCCACTGTTCACCTAGCAGGAAATATGCACCTGGGAGTTAGACAGCTGACAGCTGGGGATATGTTTGTGTGTGAATATTAGGATTAAGGACGTACCTGAAACGCTACGCGTCCTGGTGGCTGTACAAGAATGTAAGAACTCTTGTATATAAATACAAATAAATAAATAAACCTCACGTCGCTGGAGTGACTCTGGACTCCATACTCCAGGACTGGTCTGACGTATGTGGTATGGCAGACCTGTGTGTGTATGTGTATTCACCTAGTTGTGTTTGCGGGTCGGCTCGCCTCTCAACTGTCAATCAATCAGCAGTTACTAACTACTATTTTTGTTCACACACACACACACACACACACACACACACACACACACACACACACACACACACACACACACACACACACACACACACACACACACACACGCACACACACACACAAGGTCCAGGTCTTCAAGAAGACCTGGACAAGCTGCAGGAATGGTCGAACAAATGGTTGTTAGAGTTTAACCCAAGCAAATGCTATGTAATGAAGATAGGTGTAGAGAGCAGGAGACCAGATACAAGGTATCATTTGGGAGAAGAAAAACTTCAAGAGTCTGAGAGAGAGAAAAAGACTTGGGGGTTGATATCACGCCAGACCTGTCCTCTGAAGCTCATATCAAGAGGATAACATCAGCGGCATATGAAAGGTTGGCTAACATAAGAACGGCCTTTAGAAACTTGTGTAAGGAATCCTTCAGAACTTTGTATACCACATATGTCAGACCAATCCTGGAGTATGCGGCTCCAGCATGGAGTCCATATCTAGTCAAGCATAAGACTAAATTGGAAAAGGTTCAAAGGTTTTCCACCAGACTAGTACCCGAACTGAGGGGTACGAGTTACGAGGAGAAACTATGGGACTTAAACCTCACGTCACTGGGAGACAGAAGAGTTAGAGGGAGACCTGATCACCACATACAAGATTCTCAAAGGAATTGATAGAGTAGATAAAGACAGGCTATTTACCCAAAGGGGCACACGCACTAGGGGACACAGGTGGAAATTGAGTGCCCAAATGAGCCATAGAGACGTTAGAAAGAATTTTTTCAGTGTCAGAGTAGTAGACAAATGGAATGCATTAGGCAGTGATGTGGTGGAGGCTGACTCCATACACAGCTTCAAGTGTAGATATGATAGAGCCCAGTAGGCTCAGGAACCTGTACATTAGTTGATTGACAGTTGAGAGGCGGAACCAAAGAGCCAGAACTCAATCCCCGCAAGCACAATTAAGTACACACACACATACCCAGGAAGTAGCCCGTAACAGCTGTCTAACTCCCAGGTACTTTTTTTTGGTCTGGTCCACTAAGTGTTGCTTATTTCTGTTTTACCTGGGCGGAGTATGAGTATTTATGACTCGTATGGACGCTTCAGTAAGATTCTGCTCTGTTAGTGAAATCTTAATGGGTTTGTAACTGTGTTAGATAATGTTCCTGTGGTCTGTCGGGCATTTCTCCACAGTGCCCCAGGTACCTATTTACTGCTAGGAAACAGGGCATTAGAGTGAAGGAAACTTTGCCCGTTTCTTTTTCCGCCGGCTGCCGGGATCGAATCCTGGTCCCTAGGTCCACAAGTTTAGAGCGCTGTCCACTCAGCCAGCCAGCCCCTCCCCCCCCTGTCCGCTGTGTGTGTGTGTGTGTGTGTGTGTACTCACCTAATTGTGCTTGCGGGGGTTGAGCTCTGGCTCTTTGGTCCCGCCTCTCAACCGTCAATCAACTGGTGTACAGATTCCTGAGCCTACTGGGCTCTATCATATCTACATTTGAATTTATCTACATTTGTGTGTGTGTGTGTGTGTGTGTGTGTGTGTGTGTGTGTGTGTGTGTGTGTGTGTGTGTGTGTGTGTGTGTGTGTGTGTGTGTGTGTGTGTGTGTGTGTGTATGTGTGTGTGTGTGTGTGTATGTGTGTGTGTGTGTGTGTGTGTGTGTGTGTGTGTGTGTGTGTGTGTGTGTGTGTGTGTGTGTCAAATGTTCCCGACACGAAAAATAAAATCTCTGAAATGCATATACATGTTGCACGTTTTTCCTTAATGGGCAAGTGCACACGGCGTCCGACCACACGGCGTCCGACCACACGGCGTCCGACCCGCCCCTCGAGTCGTAGATAATTTGTGGCGGTGGGGAGAGATGCGTCTTTTTTGGGTGGGGTGAGAGGGGGCGGGGCGTGTGTGTGTGTAGGGAGGAGCGAGGGGTGTGTGTGTGTGTGTGGGGGGGGGGTAATGTGTGTGTGTGGGGGGGGGGGTAATGTGTGTGGGGGGGGGGGGTAATGTGTGTGGGGGGGTAATGTGTGTGGGGGGGGAAGGGGTGGGGGCAAGGTGTTTGGTGAGAAAGGGAGAGGACTGAGTAAGGGAAGAGAGTGAGGTGTGTAGTGGTGGGAAGTTTGTATATAGATAGGAGCTGCTTCGTATGGGCCAGTATAGGCCTATTGCAGTTACCTTTATTCTTATAAATTATAATTTATTTTGTCGGGGGACAGGTAGCCAGTGTATGTATATACGTTAGGCTTATATCAAGTCTAACTGACTTAACCTGACCCTGACTAACTATTGACCCTCTCCAGGATGCAACCCAACAATAGTTGACAAACTCCCGAGTACCTATTTACTGCTGGGTAAACAGAGGCACAAGATGAAAAGAAACGTGCCCAACAATTTCTGTCCCGCTACGGATTCGTACCTCGAACTCCTGGGAGTCAAGACTCTCCCCAATTGTTCTACTGAGGGAGACCCTTTCTTCTTATGACAGCACCTTAGAAAGCTGCTGAACAAAACACTACGTTATTTAATTCATAGATCCCAGTACATTTCTCCTCGCTGAGAACGGGGTCAATGAATGCGCGGCTTCTTTGATTTAGCCACCACTTGGGCTGGACGGTAGAGCTACGGTCTCGCTTCATGCAGGTCGGCGTTCAATCCCCGACCGTCCAAGTGACTGGGCACCATTCCTTCCCACCGTCCCATCCCAAATCCTTATTCTGTACTGGGCCTGGCTGGCGCACTGCCAACACAACATTATGATCGTATCAACACTTGACGTATACTTCACCTAAGGCGTCTAGCTGTGTTACTAGCGCTAGAGGCTCGCGAAATTGATATAATGTCCCTTTTTATACATCCGCGGGTCCCCTGGTAGGTGAGGCAAAGGAACTTTAGTACGACAGTTTCTTGACGTTGGGAACGCTGGCGAGGACAGGCTGAAACCATGTCAAATGTGCTGTAGTTGTTTCAAACTCAAAAAACAAATGTTATCTAGACCATGACCTAAACCGACTAGGCAGAGACTCTGTAAAATGTTCCGGTATGCATGTGAATCATATTCTGTCCTCAAAGGACCCGCTTATTAACTTTTCTGAAGCTGTCAAGACTAGAATGTGAGGACAAGTGTCACGCCGAGTGTATTTAGTCATCCGGACTAAATACACTTACATACACCGGTCTTAAGAAGTTACTAAACAGTGCTTCAATTATTGTCATTGTGAATGAGTTAATCTGCGAAATGCTGACCTTGTCAGCTGAACTATTTGTTGTAAATGTTCAAGTAGTATGCTATAGGGGTCCATCCTTGCTCTGACAGGGATCTGTTACCTGCTCTAATGTCCGCGTTAATGATTCAGAACGACGACGTAATAAGTGCTATTATCTACGCTGTATCCATGGTTAGGTTTGGTTAAGGTTACTTTAGGTTAAGGCTTGGTTAGGTTTCATTACGTTTGGTTACGTTAATACGGTATAATTATATCTAATTGCTGAATATGGAATTTGAAAACTAATCAATTGTACCCTTGAATTTCGCTCACACAAGAGCACATTCTTCAGACTATTTCTAAGAAAACATATTCCGCATACACTTTTTTTTACTTCTAACCAACGATTTATTATATATTAAAGTTATAACTGAAGAATAATCTTTAGGACAAAGGTTCACTGGCCAATTGTGCAACATTTGTAATGTTTCTATAAAAAGAGGATGTAGATTAAAAAATAGTTTTCTTTCATTGAATGTCTCAATTGCAATTTTATGACCTTTATAAATGTACCATTTATAATTGGAAATTGTATCAGAGTTAAACAATCAACCAATACTATTGTTATAATTTCTACAGTTGTTGTTAGTGCCCCCTAAATGTGTCCGGCTGTCTGACTCCCAAAGGCAGAGAATAACGTCACAACACCAGGGTTGAAAAACCCAATCCAATCAGCAAGTTGAGAAAAACTGTATTAATGACTCAACCTGTTCCCCTTTATGACTCTTCTAACCCTCTCTCACTGCCTCCTACACCCCTTTTCTGTGAAGAAGGGGGTTATAACCCCTTTAAACACAGAAAAGGGGTGTAGGAGGCAAACCTAGCCCTATTTATGGATCCTAATCCGTAATTCTGGCCCCTTTTCCGAGTCCTCACCTCATAAACCCTGATACTGTGCTTCCTGACCCCTTTCCGCGACGGCATTAGCCCTATCGTGTGGAGCCCGGGGTGTGGTGCGTGACTGGGCTGCGGGGGAGGGGCAAATCACGTTCACACTCGTGGGAGGGGAGGGCAAGCGTTGGGAACTGGCGTAATGGGAAGGGAGAGAGAGAGAGAGAGAGAGAGAGAGAGAGAGAGAGAGAGAGAGAGAGAGAGAGAGAGAGAGAGAGAGAGAGAGAGAGAGAGAGAGAGAGAGAGAGAGAGAGAGAGAGAGAGAGCGAGAGAGAGAGAGAGAGAGAGAGAGAGAGAGAGAGAGAGAGAGAGAGAGAGAGAGAGAGAGAGAGAGAGAGAGAGAGAGAGAGAGAGAGAGAGAGAGAGAGAGAGTGTGTGTGTGTGTGTGTGTGTGTGTGTGTGTGTGTGTGTTCCAGGACATGATACTATCGTATAACACTAACCTATCATGGTCTGTCTGCTTCCTGATGTCACGGTAAAATGTTCCAATTTACAATAGTGATATACAAGTCTCGTACATTTTTTAACTTAATACACTCCATTTCCACACTTCATTGAGGTAATATTTACACCTCCCAAAGCGTTAGTTTCTCGTATAACATTGAATGTTTCTATGTAAACACATTTCGACCTTCATTATTCTGTGATGAGCCTCAACCACATTCTTGTATAAACTGTACGGTTGGTATTTTGATCTTCACAGATGGTGGCGTCGTTCCCCACCCCATAGAAGGGACAAAAGAGGGGCAGAAAAAGCCTTACAGAGACTAATAAAGACAGACTGAGAGAGAAACACACAGAAGAATAAACACTCGTCCGGCTAATCGACGGAAAATATCCTGTCGGGTGAATTCTCCTCGGCCCACAGTTGGTGGGAGAGACTCTCCCCGGCCCACAGTTGGTGGGAGAGACTCTCCCCGGCCCACAGTTGGTGGGAGAGACTCTCCCCGGCCCACAGTTGGTGGGAGAGACTCTCCCCGGCCCACAGTTGGTGGGAGAGACTCTCCCCGGCCCACAGTTGGTGGGAGAGACTCTCCCCGGCCCACAGTTGGTGGGAGAGACTCTCCCCGGCCCACAGTTGGTGGGAGGGACTCTCCCTGGCCCACAGTTGGTGGGAGGGACTCTCCCTGGCCCACAGTTGGTGGGAGGGACTCTCCCTGGCCCACAGTTGGTGGGAGAGACTCTCTCCGGCCCACAGTTGGTGGGAGAGACTCTCTCCGGCCCACAGTTGGTGGGAGAGACTCTCTCCGGCCCACAGTTGGTGGGAGAGACTCTCTCCGGCCCACAGTTGGTGGGAGAGACTCTCCCCGGCCCACAGTTGGTGGGAGGGACTCTCCCTGGCCCACAGTTGGTGGGAGAGACTCTCCCCGGCCCACAGTTGGTGGGAGAGACTCTCCCCGGCCCACAGTTGGTGGGAGGGACTCTCCCTGGCCCACAGTTGGTGGGAGGGACTCTCCCTGGCCCACAGTTGGTGGGAGAGATTCTCTCCGGCCCACAGTTGGTGGGAGAGACTCTCTCCGGCCCACAGTTGGTGGGAGAGACTCTCTCCGGCCCACAGTTGGTGGGAGAGACTCTCCCCGGCCCACAGTTGGTGGGAGGGACTCTCCCCGGCCCACAGTTGGTGGGAGGGACTCTCCCTGGCCCACAGTTGGTGGGAGAGACTCTCTCCGGCCCACAGTTGGTGGGAGAGACTCTCTCCGGCCCACAGTTGGTGGGAGAGACTCTCCCCGGCCCACAGTTGGTGGGAGGGACTCTCCCCGGCCCACAGTTGGTGGGAGGGACTCTCCCTGGCCCACAGTTGGTGGGAGAGACTCTCTCCGGCCCACAGTTGGTGGGAGAGACTCTCTCCGGCCCACAGTTGGTGGGAGAGACTCTCGCCGGCCCACAGTTGGTGGGAGGGACTCTCCCAGGCCCACAGTGGGTGGGAGAGACTCTCCTCGGCCCACAGTTGGTGGGAGAGACTCTCCCCGGCCCACAGTTGGTGGGAGAGACTCTCTCCGGCCCACAGTTGGTGGGAGAGACTCTCCCCGGCCCACAGTTGGTGGGAGAGACTCTCCCCGGCCCACAGTTGGTGGGAGGGACTCTCCTCGGCCCACAGTTGGTGGGAGGGACTCTCCCCGGCCCACAGTGGGTGGGAGAGACTCTCCCAGGCCCACAGTTGGTGGGAGGAACACTCCCTGGCCCACAGTGGGTGGAGCTCTGGCGGTAACACGCGGTGGAATAAGAGCCAGGTGGAAATTGAGCGTCCGGGGTGGGGGTGGGGGGCGTCACTGGGTGGAAATTGACAGTTGGCGGCTCAGACCAGAGGGCCGGAGGGGACCGCCGCTCGGGTGCCTGAATTATTTCTGACGTGGTAATGTCCTTGTTAAGTGAGCGTTGGGGAGGGGGTGGGGGGGGGAGGATGTTCCTGTGAACTACTAGGCTGTTGGTGCGGTTCTCTTGTTTTTTAATAACCCGAATACATGTATATATACTGCAGTCTGGTCTCACTGACCAGACTGGCAGTCTCTGCGATACTGCCGATCCCTTCCGAGGGATATATATATATATATATATATATATATATATATATATATATATATATATATATATATATATATATATATATTGAGCGTGTATATATATATATATATATATATATACACTAGGCACTGTGTGACACTATGAAATACAAGGTACAAGCGCCAAAATGTTTTTAATAGTGAGCCATAGGAACGCACTCTTGTGTGTGGGCCCCTGACCCTCCTGGGGATACCTGGTGTGTGTGGGCCCGTGACCCTCCTGGGGATACCTGGTGATACCTCAATTCTGACTTCAAGCATATGTCAGCAACGGTGGCTCTCGGCTTCCATTTCAGCAATTTCAAGAGATAAAATATTTTCATAGAGGCAACTGGACCCAAACATTGGCCAGAATCCCATTTATAAAACATTTATGTCCCTTTCGTGGACATAAATGTCAGGGTACTCAGGGAACTCATATTCTCGCCTCCAAAAAAAGAATTTTGGAGGCTATATATATGACTATGTAATGCTTGGAAGGGATACGAGTACAAGGATCTGGGATAAGGACGGAGGGAAGACACAGTGCCTAACCACTTGTTCAATTGGGGATTGAACGCCGAACCTGCAGTAAGCGAGACTCGTTACACCGACCAGTTTAAGTGATTGGGACTCCCCAAGGGACAGTGATTGGGACTCCCCAAGGGACAGTGATTGGGACTCCCCAAGGGACAGTGATTGGGACACTGCCCTCACTATCAACAATGTTCAACAGCAACATGATGCCCGCGGCTATAGACCTCATAGGGAATACTATGCGTTCATGAGTCTTAAATAATTGGGATTACATAAATACATTAAATTATCAGATGGGCCACATTCCCATATTGATGTGGGCAGCAGGCGGCCCACGGACCGCATGCTTAACGGTCCTGCACTAATGGATCGATTGAGTAGAAACTCATGTTTGGGGGAAAATATGGCTACCTTTTTTATGGAGAGCAGGAACTATGCGACCGTTCTCGTCTGTCTCTTTACTTTTCCTTTTCTGTCTTTCCCCTGTCTACCTCCTGCATCATCCATCAGGTCTATAGTTCTTACCTTATATCTCTAGGCTCTTTTTTTCCCCTGATTTTCCTTGTTCGTCTCCAAGAGTTACCCTACCTTGAGGTGTTACCTCAAAGTGTTTTCGAGGCTTAGCGTCCCTGCGGCCCGGTCTCTACCAAGCCTCCTACCCTCGACCCTATCTTCTTGAGGTTATCTTGAGATGATTTCGAGGCTTTAGTGTCCCCGCGGCCCGGTCCTCGACCAGGCCTCCACCCCCAGGAAGCAGCCCGTGACAGCTGACTAACTCCCAGGTACCTATTTACTGCTAGGTAACAGGGGCATTTAGAGTGAAAGAAACTTTGCCCATTTGTTTCTGCCTCGTGCGGGAATCGAACCCGCGCCACAGAATTACGAGTCCTGCGCGCTATCCACCAGGCTACGAGGCCTACCGTCTATTTTCTGTCTATCTTTGCTAATAACCTCTGTCTCTGTCCCTCCACATTCGCTAAGGTCGAATGGGGCCTTATCACTTTAATGGTTACATCTAGTCTCACGTTATTGTTTACCTGAAGGCCCCCACGTCTCCTGTGGCCTGGAGGAGGACACGACGCCCCACCGTTCACTCTCCTCGTCTGTGTCCACGGGAATGTCTCAACACAAACCTCTTCAGAATATTCTTATACTAAGACTCACAAACCAACTCCGACATTTAAAGAAACAGTAGACATAATCTTGTTGAGAGTACTTTACTGAGAGTACTTTACTGAGAGTACCGTACTGAGAGTACCCTACGAGCCGTAAACTCTCATCCGGTGCTTATGTAACACAAGTAAGAGTAACGCGGCCAGGGCAGACAGAGCAGACAGGGCAGACAGGGCAGACAGACCAGACAGGGCAGACAGAGCAGACAGGTCAGACAGACCAGACAGGGCAGACCAAACAGACAGGGCAGACAGACCAGACAGGGCAGACCGAACAGACAGGGCAGACAGACCAGACAGGGCAGACCGAACAGACAGGGCAGACCGAACAGACAGGGCAGACAGACCAGACAGGGCAGACAGAGAGCTCAAGGTCCGTACACGAACATTTTGGATCTGTTGTAATAAAAGCAAATGCAATTAACAGTTTTAAATTAATATTTTTTGAATATCCCTGGAAGCGCGTGCGCACGCACGCACGCACACACACACATACACACACACACACACACACACACACACACACACACACACACACACACACACACACACACACACACACACACACACACACACACACATACACACACACACACACACACACACACACACACACACACACACACACACACACACACACACACACACACGTGCAAGGACGCAGCGAACAAGTTTGTCCCAGTCCAAAAGGAAAACAGTGAAATGAAGATGAGAAACCCATGGTTTAATCAGAGATGTAGGCTAGCTAAGCAGTAAAGTAAAAGGATGTGGAGAAACTATAGGAATAACAGGACACCGGAGAGCAGAGAAAGATACCAGAATGCCAGGAATGAATATGTCAGGATGAGAAGAGAGGCAGAAAGACAATACGAAAATGACATCGCAAGCAAGGCAAAGACTCAGCCTAAATTGCTGCATAGCCACATCAGGAGAAAAACAACAGTAAAGGAACAGGTTATGAAATTAAGGATAGGGGCGGAAGGATTCACTACAAATGACAAGGAAGTGTCTGAGGAACTGAATGAGAAATTCCAGGTCTTCACCTTAGAGCAAGGAGAAATTCCAGAGATAAGAGAGAGAATAGTTAACCAGGAACCACTGGAAGAGTTTGAGATTACCAGCGGGGAAGTAAGGAAGTGTTTACTAGAGTTGGATGTGACAAAGGCTATAGGCCCAGATGGAATCTCCCCTTGGATACTAAAGGAAGGAGCAGAAGAACTGTGCCTGCCCCAATCCATAGTATATAACAAATCACTGGCAACAGGGGAACTGCCAGAAATTTGGAAAGCAGCTAACGTAGTCCCGATATACAAGAAAGGGGATAGACAGGAGGCACTGAACTACAGGCCAGTGTCCCTAACCTGCATACCATGCAAGCTGATGGAGAAGATTGTGCGAAGAAAGCTAGTGGAACATCTGGAGCGAAAGAACTTTGTAACACAGCATCAACATGGGCTCAGAGATGGCAGGTCCTGCCTCACAGGGTTACTTGAATTCTACGACCAGGCAACAAAAATCAGGCAAGAAAGAGAAGGGTGGGCAGACTGCATATTTTTGGATTGCCAGAAAGCCTTTGATACAGTACCACATAAGAGGCTAGTGAAAAAGCTGGAGTGAAAGGGAAGGTACTCCATTGGATAAAGGAGTACCTAAGCAACAGGAAACAACGAGTCAGTGTGAGGGTGAGATCTCAGATTGGCGAGACGTTACAAGTGGAGTCCCGCAGGGGTCAGTCCTTGGACCTATACTGTTTCTGATATATGTAAATGATCTCCCAGAGGGTATAGACTCGTTTCTCTCAATGTTTGCTGATGATGCAAAAATTATGAGGAGGATTGAAACAGAGGATGATAGTAGGAGGCTACAAGATGACCTAGACAGACCGAGTGAATAGTCCAACAAATGGCTGTTGAAGTTCAACCCGAGTAAATGCAAAGTAATGAAACTAGGCAGTGGACACAGGAGGCCAGACACAGGATACAGAATAGGAGATGAAGTACTTAATGAAACGGACAGAGAGAAAGATCTAGGAGTTAATATCACACCAAACCTGTCTCCTGAATCCCACATAAAAAGAATAACGTCTGCGGCATATGCGAGGCTGGCTAACATCAGAACAGCGTTCAGGAACCTAAGGAATCATTCAGAATCTTGTATACCACATATGTAAGACCAATCCTGGAGTATGCGGCCCCAGCATGGAGCCTGTACCTTGTCAAGCACAAGACGAAGCTGGAAAAAGTCCAAAGGTATGCCATTAGACTAGTCCCAGAACTAAGAGGCATGAGTTACGAGGAAAGACTGCGGGAAATGCATCTTACGACACTGGAAGACAGAAGAGTAAGGGGAGATATGATCACAACCTATAAAATACTCAGGGGAATCGACCGGGTAAACAAGGATAAACTATTCAACACTGATGGGACGCGAACAAGGGCACACAGGCGGAAACTGAGTACCCACATGAGCCACAGAGACGTTAGAAGGAACTTTTTCAGTGTCAGAGTAGTTAACGGATGGAATGCATTAGGCAGTGATGTGGTGGAGGCTGACTCCATACACAATTTCAAATGTAGATATGATAGAGCCCAGTAGGCTCAGGATTTTCTGTACACCAGTTGAGAGGCGGGACCAAAGAGCCAAAGCTCAACCCCCGCAAGCACAAATAGGTGAGTACAAATAGGTGAAATAAGCGAGTACACACACACATAATTGCAGAGCGAGCATGGCAACCTGTGCATGACTAAACAACGGCTCAATCATGGGTTTCAACTCTATCATAACTCCCCTCGCTCAGTCGGGCGTGTGAGGGGGCACCCCTGAGCCCCTCGACGCCCGACAGTGCGCTGTAAGGGGACGTCGCCCCGTGTTTGAGGGGAAATATTTATGAAGAAGACGTAAGGGAAGAGGAAGGGGGAATGGAACGTCTGCATGACTCTTTGTGTTGCTTTGTGTTGGTTATTGGACGTCCCTCTGAGGGGTGGACGTCCCTCTGAGGGGTGGACGTCCCTCTGAGGGGTGGACGTAAAAATAATGCTATAAAATGCTAAAAATTTTATGCTATAATTATCTATGTATTGTGCCTGTGTATGTTTGCTGTATCAGATGGGCCATTGGGCTACATCAGATGGGCCAATGAGCCGTCTGCGTTGTCCACGTATTGTACCTCACCTCACTTCACCACTCTCTCCTGCCTATTTATACCCATCACTCGATCTGTAAAATCACTCCTTCTGAAGATGTATTAATATATGAAAGTACTTAAGGAAATTCCTGTTTCATTTTTCCTCCGTGGTCTGACATTGTCACATATTTAAATCACGTGTTTATTTTCGTGATATACACACACATATATATATATATATATATATATATATATATATATATATATATATATATATATATATATATATATATATATATATATATATATATATAAAGAGAAGAAGTCTGTACGATGTTAGAGACCTGACCCTTGGGTCTAGCTTCACGCAGCAAGGTGAATACAGTCACAGACTGGTCGGGGTCGGCCCCATTGCTCCCGTTAAAAAGGAGTCGGCACCCATAGCTGAATTGAATTGAAATTGAAATTGAAATAAGTTTATTGAGGTAAAATACACACAAAGGGATGAGGTAGCTCAAGCTATTCTCACCCCGTGCAGTACATCGTGTTAATACATACATAGACACACATCACAAACAATAAAGATATTACCAAACATTCTGAGAACCTTATTGCCAACAGCATTTGGAGTTCCTAGGCGGTCACCCATCCAAGTACTAACCAAACCCAACGTTGCTTAACTTCGCTGATCGGACGAGAAGTGGTGTTCTCAACGTGGTATGGCCGTTGGCGGCACTCATAGCGATCCCAAAAGAAATCAGTAATGAAAGGTGGCTGGTTGAGTCCCTAGACTTTAATGCTACCTTATGCACACACATATTTTAGCATCACGTAGCTAGGCTTTCTGACACACTGTACTCCCATTCATATAGTCTAGGACTCTAGGGTGGCGGCACAAATGCTGATGTACCTAATGCATTAATAACAGACAGACTGTCAGTTCAGGTTAAACAACTGGCTGACCTCCACACAAGCAGAACTAGCAGCATTACAACTAGCTACCAGTATATTAAAAAGCATTGAAGGAGGAATAATATTTTGTGATTCAAAGTCTGCTCTTCAAGCAATCGAAAACTTCTGGAAGATCGACAGCAAGAACCTCATATCACCAATTATAAATGATCTAATCGCTGCACAGAGTAAAGGGTTTCGAACCTCCTTTGTATGGATACCATCTCACAAAAACATAACCCATCATAATGAGACAGACATTACAGCCAAATTAGCGTGCAACAAAGATGAAGTCGAATTAGATCTCGGTATCCTCATCTCTGCTGTCAAAACTATATTGGTCCAAACACTCAGGTCTGATAGGAAAGAAATTACTGACTCCCAACGACCTGAATGCACGAGTAAAAAAACTATGATTTGTTCAGATCTGAAACCTACATCTATGGTCAGCACAAAACGTCCACCAGACTGTGCGACACAGTGGTTGCCAGGATCAGTTACCTGTGGCAGGTGGCTACAGGTGACGAATCTCCCAATCCTGAGCACTCCAGGTGCAAACTCTGTGAGCAGGAACAGCGGCATGATCTCCCACACTACATCACCGCATGCCCAATTATTAGTCCATTCAGACCAGTTGGCATGAGGTACCTGGAGCTCTGCAATTACTTGATTCACTCGCGTGTTCTTGAAGATATCCTCATACTGCACCCAAAATTTGTCAGTGCAGGCACTAAACATATGGCTCTGTATGACTAACCATCCTGCGAGATGGGGACTTTTAGTATCACTGCTACCTTACTCACTCTTGTGTTGATGATATCCTCATAATGCACCCAGAGTCTGTCAGTGCAGACTACTGATCACATGTCTCTGTATGACTAACCATCCTGTGTGATGGGGATTTTTTAGCACCACGTAGCTAGCTTTTTGACACACTGTACTCCCCTTCATATAGTCTAGGGCAGCTGCACAAATGCAGATGTACCTAATGTATTATTAACAAAAAAATGGGATATATAATACAAGGAGGAGCACCCGGTGGTGCCCCGGAAAGTCTGTCGCTCATCTGACCCTTCATTTCACCCTTCATCTTTCCCCAAATCCTCCATCTTCCCTTTCCCCTCTGTTTTGCCCCCTTTCTCTTCTCCTCCCTCCCTCCCATTATTCCCCTCTCATTTCCTCCATCTTTCCCCTGCTCACCATAGCCCGCGCTACTTGGAACTTTGTTCCAGATAGCAAATCTTTACCAACAAATATCCTGTTCACCACCCCATTTAACTTGGCCTACCTCGACCTGCTTATGTCCATCCCATACACCAAACCATTGCCCCTTGCAAATTTGGAGCAGACCGCATGTGTCTGTCCACCAACGTTGCACAGACACACGGACAGACATACATTCACTAGACCATGTTACTAGAGCAAGAGCTGACACAGGAAGGTCATTCTGCCGAGATGGCACAGCCTTTTTCCGGTCGTCCTGGTTACCGACTCGACCCAATCTACCGGTCGACCCAATCTACCGGTTACCCAATCAACCGGTCGATCCAAGCTCCTCTGTATTCTCTTCGGTTACAATATCTTTTCGCCATCATTTCCTCCACCACCAGTTTCCATTTGTTCCTGCTCTCCAACCATTCTTTTCCTCTCCCACTCCCTTCGTTTCCTTGTCTGTTCCTCCCTCTCTCTCCATTTTTGTTCCGTCGCATGCTGAAAGCTCTAATAATGGCTTTAGCGAGAGTACACTTCCAGTCCGCACACACACACGCACACGCACACACACACACATCCCAGCTTCTAACCCACACACACATAAACATCCCAGCTTCCAACCCACACACACACACACACACACACAAACACACACACACACACACACACACACACACACACACACACACACACACACACACACACACACACACACACACACACACACACACACATCCCAGCTTCCTGCCATGCTAAAATATCCCCTCATCTTGCCTCGGTGTTCTGCATCCCAGTTGCCATAAAACAAAATTAATACAAGTTTTCATTGTATAATTTCCCTCTCCTAAGTACACCCCCGTCCCTCCTCTTCTCCTCCTCTCTCTCTCTGATACACTTGCAATGTGTACACACTGCATATTGCATCTCCTTCCCTCGCTCCTGTCCCCGCCCCCCCCCCAGCCCTAAACCCTCCATGTCCGGTGAAGACTGCGTCGGACGCCGAGCTGTGATCCACTGTTCTTAATGTGGCATCAAGCCGCCCCTTCCCTCCCATCCCCCACTACTGGTAGCCTGCATCACCAAGTCTGTTTTCCACTGAGAACTTCCACAGTTTGGACTGTCATGTCTATGTCGGTCCCATATGTCTCTCTCTCTCTCTCTCTCTCTCTCTCTCTCTCTCTCTCTCTCTCTCTCTCTCTCTCTCTCTCTCTCTCTCTCTCTCTCTCTCTCTCTCTCGCTTTAAGACAAAGACTTGTTGTGAATCGGCTGTTATCCCTAATTAGCTTGCAATCTAACAGCTGTTATCTTACAGCTCATCTTTTATGGCTTACCCTTTGTTGCCATTAGAAATTTATTTTAAATATTTATTTGATTAAAAACTAAGTTACAAAACTTGTTAGTAAGAGGATGAAGCTGAATTGACCTATGTGCCAGAGACTTCATATAGTCGCTCGACTTGATTCCATCGTATCATCATGTTTCGTTATTCCAACGGCAGTCTGTTTGTGTCTCCTGTTCTTTAACGCCCCGTTTATGCTCGTGCCTTCGTGCCTCCGGTGGCTCTCGGAGTGTACTCACCTAGTTGTGTTTGCGGGGATTGAGCTCTGGCTCTTTGGACTCGCCTCTCAACCGTCAATCAACTTATGTACAGATTCCTGAGCCTACTGGGCTCTGTCATATCTACATTTGAAACTGTGTATGGAGTCAGCCTCCACCACATCACTGCCTAATGTGTGCCTAATGTCTGCCTAATGTGTCTAATATGGTCCCATTTACTAACTACTGTAACACTGAAAAGTTTTTTCTAATGTCTCTGTGGCTCATTTGGGTACTCAGCTTCAACCTGTGTCCCCTTGTGCGTGTACCACCCGTTTTAAATAATCTATCCTTGTCTACCCTGTCAATTCCCCAAAGAATTTTGTATGTGGTGATCATGTCTCCCTGAGCTCTTCTGTCTTCCAGTGAGGTGAAGTGCATCTCTCGCAGCCTTTCCTCATAACTCATGTCTCTTAGTTCTGGGACTAGCCTAGTGGCATACTCCACTCTTCCTGATTGGATCCTTCTGGTTCCTGTACGTCTACAATTATAACTGCTCTTTTCCTTTCCAGCATTTCTTCAGTGCGTTTTGCAGCTTCCTGTGAGATAGCTGCTTTCATAGCTGCTGCCTCTAAAGCGGCCATGGCACTTGGGCTGTTTTGCAGTATTTCTGCAAAAGAGAGTCCCTCTGGAAGGATCCTTCCATCAGCTTCGTCCCCTGTTTCCAGGAGGTTGCATGCCCCGTACTGGTTCGAATTTTGATTTTCCCCCGAGTCTCTTTATTTCCTGGCTTCCTCCAGCTCACTCCTTTGGCTCTGCATTAATGCGTGCATTTCCTGCAGGTCTCAACCGAATCCCACTTTCATTTCCTGAAGGTCTCTGCTGAATGTCATTTGCATTTCCTGCAGGCCTCTGCCGAATCCCCCTAATGCCTGGTTGAACCATTCATAAGTAGTATCTACCATTCTTCCTAGTCCCTGTGTGTGGTGATGTCCCTTCATCATTTTCTCTGGCTGAGAGACAATGTCCTGGCTTTTCCTCGTGCGTGCATCTTCAACACAAGTAATTAAAAGCCCCGTCCCACCTTGGATGTGATTTAAGTCCCGCCCCCACACTGGACGTGATTCAAGTCTCGCATCCACACTGGACGTGATCCAAGTCCCGCACCCACACTAGACGTGATTCAAGTCTCGCATCCACACTGGACGTGATCCAAGTCCTGCATCCACACTGGACGTGATCCAAGTTCCGCACCCACACTGGATGTGATCCAAGCACAAATAATAAACACACAGAAGCCTAATTCTTGAAATAAGGACCTTGAGCTACCAGGGTACACTGAAGCCGCTAAACTTAACAACATTGGATAAAATAACAAATCGAGGGACATGATCCAGACATATAAAATACTCAGATGTATCGATAAAATAGAGACAGGAAGCTTAGTGTGACCAGGAAAAGAAACTGTAGAAGTTTTTTTTGGCCCACGTGAGGCAACTCCTCTTTACAGCCTACGCTTGAAGTACATATCCAGCTACCTACGTCTTTAATTCGTTCAATCAACACCCTGTTTCTTAACTTATTTCCCGAGGTCTTCCTGAATGTTTTGCATCAACTTCGTGTTCAAGTTCTATCACCGTAGTTTACAAATGTTGCCCCTCAAGTACTGTGAACGCATTCTATCAACCAACCCCCACCCTCCTCCTCCTCCTCCCCCCCCCCCCCCCCCCCTCCTCTTCTCCAATAACGTGATGCACAGTATTAAAGGCTTTACAAAAGTCACAATTATCCATAACTTTGTCCACGCCACGTTCCTCAGCGAGAGACGTTAACACGCCTCAACTGCTGCACATTTATCGTCAATAATCCGCGAGTTAGAAAAGTTTTCCTTGTTGGTGACGTCCACCTCTCGTTCACCTTCACTCTCGATCACCTTCACTCTCGTTCACCTTCACTCTCGTTCACCTTCACTCTCGTCAACGTTCACCTTCACTCTCGTTCACCTTCACTCTCGTTCACCTTCACTCTCGTCAACGTTCACCTTCACTCTCGTCAACGTTCACCTTCACTCTCGTTCACCTCTCATGTTCCAGAAGATGGTGTTGGAGTGTGACAAGCTCCTCCTTGAGAAGCTGCACTTTCAGTTTCTCGAGGAGGAGAATGACTGCTCAAGAGTCTTGTCTTCACAGCGCTTTGATTATTACTTTTTCTTAGTTTTAAATCGGCCTTTCCAGTATGTATATAACAGATTTCCATTAATTTATTTTCGCCAGATTTGAGACTCGGGAGTCGCCGGCTCACACACGCCTCACTCAGTCCACGCCCAACCATTTGGGTTGGATGGTAGAGCGACTCGCTTCAAGCAGGTCGGCGTTCAATCCCCGACCGTCCAATTGCTTGGGCACTATTCCTTTCCCCGGCCCCATCCCAAATCCTTATCCTGACCCCTTCCCAGTGCTATATAGTCGTAATGGCTTGGCGCTCTCTCTTGATAGTTCCTTTCACTCAGTCCATGTCTCACGCTAAGGAAAATAATAATGGTGACATTAAGGAAAATATCACAACTGACTCACCGCTAACCCCAAGTGGATCATCACACTGACTCACCAGTGACGCGTGTAGCGCCTACTCACCGTTTCACCAGAATGAATCACATCACTTGGCTTCAAGGAGGACAAAATTGACTTCACAGGTGAAGTTTGCATGCCGTGGCTTCTCTGAAAATAGCTGTTGATTTGTGGTAATTTACGGCTGGAAGTAACACTCGCGCTGTCTGAACTTGTTCATGATTTAACAATCGTAGCGAGGACTTGTACATGAACTAACAAACATAGCGAGGACTTGTACATGAACTAACAAACATAGCGAGGACTTGTACATGAACTAACAAACATAGCGAGGACTTGTACATGAACTAACAAACATAGCGAGGACTTGTACATGAACTAACAAACATAGCGAGGACTTGTACATGAACTAACAAACATAGCGAGGACTTGTACATGAACTAACAAACAAACGATAAACACATTACAGGTGCAGCAATACAAACACGGAATACATTTCAAGTAAAAAATGTGACTCGTCCGTAACAACATTAAGAGTAAACAGGTTCTGGTTATTATTATATTTTATTAATTTATTATGCACCCCATACCCATGCTGGGGGGTTACAAAGGCCCAAAATGGGTTCAGGAACTGGGCCCATAGATCTAGCGAGTGTGGCCAAACTTTCATCTACAGAGAAATAGTGAACCCGTGCCCTCTCATTATGAGTAGGACCTCGAAAAATTAACAGGGATTTTCATTATGAACAGGTCGTGCCAGCATGAACAGGTCGTGCCAGCATGAACAGGTCGTGCCAGCATGAACAGGTCGTGCCAGCATGAACAGGTCGTGCCAGCACGAACAGGTCGTGCCAGTATCAACTAACTAATGTGCATCATTGCTTGCGAGAGTCTCCCTCTCCATTATCACTGTCAACAAAGGAGGAAGGGAGAGAAGATTAAAGTTATGGGGAAAACAGTAAAAAGGAGGATTAAGGAAATGGGATAATGAAGGGCGTGATGGGGTGCCCGAGGGAGCCCTGTCAGTGATGGGGGCCAAGGGCAGCCTGTGAGTTGATGGGGTGCCCGAGGGAGGCCCATCACACTGATGGCCCTCCCTCGGGGTCCCCATCATCGTGACCAATAAATACCAAGATAACCTAAGATTTTAAGGGTTGTCGAATGTTAATCTTCTTGTTTGAGGAGCTGTTCACTTGAGACAGTTAAGTCCCAGCTGCGTCTGGGTACAAGTGACAGGATGAACAACCCAGTGGGTTTTCTTCCTATTGGGGAGTGTTGTACATGCTGCTATGGCGGTGTGTCCACTCACAAGATGAGTGGCGCTGCCCAATAAACTCGCCCCTCGAGGCAAAATTTAATTTAAATAGAACTGAAACCATAAGCACTATGAACACAGATACGACGTCACAATAGCTTCACCATCTTCACCATCACTGGTTGATCGAGAGTATAGTGACTCCCTCCACGGGTAAACAGACATCCCTTGGCCCCTCTAGTTCCCACATCATTTATGGAAGCGAGAGGAATGAAACAGAAAGGAACAGAGGAGGGCAGAAAAAAAAACAGGGAACTAGGGGAAGGAAGAGGGGAGAAATTGAGTAGGAAATCGAGGTGAAATGTCGTCTTTACTGTTCGCCTGCTTTTGGGTCGCAACATTAAAAATGAATGGGGCTGACCTTTAGTTATCGCCGCTGTCGCCGCTCCACCTTACAGTATTTCCTTATGCCTGGCTCACCCGCACACCCACGCACGCAACCACACACCCACGCACGCAACCACACACCCACGCACAAAGATACCTGCACGCGCAAACGCACAAATACCCGCATACGCACACACACACACACACACATACACAAGGAATAGTCAGGACAGAGATAGATTGTGATGCATTGCAAACTGATTTGGACGTACTCGAGAAGTGGTCTGAAAAAGGGCTCCTAGAGTTTAACCCGCCAAATGCAATGTTATGAAGATTGAAACAGTAATGCAAGGACAAGTACAGCAGTAGGGAATAAATGTAAGGCAGATTCCACAATCAACAAAGGAGAAAGACCTCGAAGCAGAGTAACCCAAACACAGCAGGGGAAGTCTCAGGGGAATTGACAGGGTGGACAAAGATAAACTCTTCAGCACATGTGGGACACAAACAAGGGAACACAGGTGGAAACTTAGTACCCAGATGAGCCACAGAGACGTTAGAAAGAATTTTTTCAGTGTCAGAGTAGTTAATAAATGGAATGCACTAGGAAGTGATGTGGTGGAGGCTGACTCCATACACAGTTTGAAATGTAGATATGATAGAGCCCAGTAGGCTCAGGAATCTGTACACCAGTTGATTGACAGTTGAGAGGCGGGACCAAAGAGCCAAAGCTCAACCCCTGCAAGCACAATTAGGTGAGTACAATTAGGTGAGTACAACAGCAGCATAGGGCATGCTGGCCAATGTACAATATCGTTCAGAAACTTTGGAACAATGGGGCTATCTTGAGTCCTATGCACAGCAAAGGTGAGAAGCACTTTTGAATATGCATCCCCAGCACGAAAACCCTCCTCTGAAAAAAAAAATCTAGAGAAGGTCTTAAGATATGGAACCAGTCTCGTTTAGGAGCTGAGAGGATTCAGCTATGGGGAAAGACTGGAAGAACTGAACCTTATCACACTGGAGGAAAAGAGAGATATGCGGGAACATGATAACAACATATTAGATTCTAAGGGAAATTGAGAACGTAGACAAATTAGCATTGCTCAAAGCTACGAACAGCAGAACCAGGTCGTGCCAGAATGAACAATATTTCCATCTAGTTTCCATAGATGGAAACTAGAGACGCAAACGAGTCACAGGGAAGTCATAAGGAACTTGTCCAGTGTTAGAGCTCTCAGTAAGTGGAGCAAGTTAGACGTAAAAGTCGTTGAAGCTAATTCGATTGAAAATGTTCAATGTATATATGATAAAAGCGTGCGAATGAATTATTGCATTAATCTAAGAACGTTTGGAAGTTGGGGTTAGCTGCCTAGCCCGACCCACCAAGCACAACTAGGCGAGAACACACACACACACACACACACACACACACACACACACACACACACACACACACACACACACACACACACACACACACACACACACACGCACGCACACACAACAGTGACGAAACAGATGATGAAACTTAGAACGGGTGAGGACAGGTACACAGAAAATGACAGAGAGGTGTGTGAAGAACTCAACAAGAGGTTCCAGAACATTTGGCAGATTGGTATCACGCCAGACCTGTCCCCTGAAGCCCAAATCAAGAGGATAACATCAGCGGCATATGCCAGGTTGGCTAACATAAGAACGGTCTTTAGAAACTTGTGTAAGGACTCTTTCAGAACTTTGTATACCACATATGTCAGACCAATCTTGGAGTATGCGGCTGCAGCATGAAGTCCATGTCTAGTCAAGCATAAGACTAAACTGGAAAAGGTTCAAACGTTTTGCTACCAGACTAGTACCCGAACTGAGAGGTATGAGCTACGAGGAGAGACTTCGGGAATTAAGCCTCACGTCACTGGGAGACAGAAGAGTTAGAGGGGGGACATGATCACCACATACAAGATTCTCAGAGGAATTGATAGGGAAGAAAAAGACAGGCTATTTAACACAAGGGGCACACGCACTAGAAGACACAGGTGGAAATTGAGTGCCCAAATGAACCATAAAGACGTTACAAAGAACTTTTTCAGTGTCAGAGTAGTAGACAAATGGAATGCATTAGGAAGTGATGTGGTGAAGGCTGACTCCATACACATTTTCAAGTATAGATATGATAGAGCCCAGTAGGCTCAGGAACCTGTACATTAGTTGATTGACAGTTGAGAGGCGGGACCAAAGAGCCAGAACTCAATCCCCGCAAGCACAACTAGGTAAATACAACTAGGTAAGTACACAAGCACAAACAAGTACAGCTACTCTCACTTATTCTGAGGTGTGATTCCTTGTTACCCTGGTTGAGAAGGATGGATGTAATTAAGACATGGTGATGATAGAGGGGCCCAAGAAGTGAAGAGGAAACGTCAATAGAATCAGTGACTGCAACTGATAAGAAAGAAGGGGGAGAGAGAGAGAGAGAAAGGGACAGAGGCCAGAGTTAGGAAGAAGGTGCGGTTGGAAAATGAAAGGGAGAGAGGGGTAAGTGGAAAAGAGTGACATCAGTGGAACCAGATTGAGGAAAAGGGAGGGAGGAACCTAGTGGAATGGATAACACCATGTTTCTTTATATTATATTAACTTATATATATATGTACATAAAGTCTATATTATATATGAATATATTTCCGGAGCAGGTTTTTTTTTTATACATATGGAGTTTAGCACAATAACATTATTACAATTGCTAATTTTGTATCAATATTTTTCGTTCCATATAAATACCTTTTACCATCAAGAGGGTGAAGCAAAAACTAAATGACTAATACCTTCTGTCTCATTTCCACGTTTTGTCAACAACGCGACATCTTCAGGAACATACACACAGGACAGGAGGGCTACAAGTATACTAAAAGATTACATGCAAAATCATACATATGTAAATGTGAGTTTACCTCATTTCATCACACCCGTTTTGAGGAATATGTTGTCCTTAGTAGATGAGAGACTTATGATTATTGTCTAATGTGACGACACATAACAGTTGCTTGACCTTATACTTCGTCTCTCTCTACAGTTATCTTGAGGTTATCTTGAGATGGTTTCGGGCCTTTAGTGTCCCAGCGGCACCCCCACCCCCACCTCCCCTCCACCCCCAGGAAGCAGCCCGTGACAGCTGACTAACACCCAGGTACCTATTTTACTGCTAGGTAACAGGGGCATAGGGTGAAAGAAACTCTGCCCATTGTTTCTCGCTGGCGCCCGGGATCGAACCCGGGACCACAGGATCACAAGTCCAGCGTGTTGTCCGCTCGGCCGACCGGCTCCCTTTATATATATATATATATATATATATATATATATATATATATATATATATATATATATATATATATATATATATATATATATATATATATATATATATATGGCTACTCGTTAAGGGCTACTCATTCCTAAGGTGTATGCTGGAATGAGGTTAATGCAAGCTTATACTGTATGTTTTTTTTATATGACAATGTAGATGAAAACCGTCATTATAACTTCGTTATGAAAGCCATTGTAATGGACAGGTGATGTGTAACCAGGTGAAGGGAGAGAGTGTAAGAGAACTGTAAGAGGAAGGGGGAATAAGAGAAAGAGAGACTGAGAATTTGGGGAAGAGAGAGATGTAGAGAGAGAGAGAGAGAGAGAGACAGAGAGAGACAGACACAGACTTAATGGAAGGAGCTAAACTGGGAGAATGAGAGAATGCTGAGCTAAACGAACTATGGGGTTCAGTTCCTAAACCCCTTATGTGCCTCTGTAACCCTTTCCACCACCGCCCACAGGATAGGTATGGGGTGTATAATAAAAGAAATGAAATGAAATCGTATTACCAAACTGAAGCTTGAGGCTCAGATGATGGACTCTACCGTCCGGATGAGAGACGACCATGCCGTCCGGATGAGAGACGACCATGCTGGCCGGATGAGAGACGACCATGCTGGCCGGATGAGAGACGACCATGCTGGCCGGATGAGAGACGACCATGCTGGCCGGATGAGAGACGACCATGCTGGCCGGATGAGAGACGACCATGCTGGCCGGATGAGAGACGACCATGCTGGCCGGATGAGAGACGACCATAAGGGCCGGATGAGAGACGACCATGCTGGCCGGATGAGAGACGACCATGCTGGCCGGATGAGAGACGACAATGCTGGCCGGATGAGAGACGACCATGCTGGCCGGATGAGAGACGACCATGCTGGCCGGATGAGAGACGACCATGCCGGCCGGATGAGAGACGACCATGCTGGCCGGATGAGAGACGACCATGCTGGCCGGATGAGAGACGACCATGCTGGCCGGATGAGAGACGACCATGCCGGCCGGATGAGAGACGACCATGCTGGCCGGATGAGAGACGACCATGCTGGCCGGATGAGAGACGACCATGCTGGCCGGATGAGAGACGACCATGCCGGCCGGATGAGAGACGACCATGCTGGCCGGATGAGAGACGACCATGCTGGCCGGATGAGAGACGACCATGCTGGCCGGATGGGAGACGACCATACTGGCCGGATGAGAGACGACAATGCTGGCCGGATGAGAGACGACCATGCTGGCCGGATGAGAGACGACAATGCTGGCCGGATGAGAGACGACCATGCTGGCCGGATGAGAGACGACCATGCTGGCCGGATGGGAGACGACCATGCTGGCCGGATGGGAGACGACCATGCTGGCCGGATGAGAGACGACCATGCTGGCCGGATGAGAGACGACCATGCTGGCCGGATGAGAGACGACCATGCTGGCCGGGACATGATAAGAGATGATGACGGACGCTCACTCACACCGGACGCTTCCTCCTGATAACACACTAATTCCCTTCCCCTCCCCGGCTCCCCTTTCGCCTCCGCCGGCCCCTCCCGTCTCCCCTCCCGTCTCCCCTCCCGTCTCCCCTCCCGTCTCCCCTCCCGTAGTGCAACTGTCACAAACACGTGGAGGGGACGCGTGTCGCGTGACCTCGCGCCTCCCTTCTCATTACCAAAGAGGGGACAGAGAGGGGACAGAGAGGGGACAAAGAGAGGACAGAGAGAAAGAGAGGGGGGCGAGAGAAGATAGGAAGAAGAAGATAAACGAAAGGATCAATGGGGTGGGAAGCTAAATAAAGGGGAGAGAAGGGGGAATACATGATGGGTGGAAGAGGGGAGGAAGAGAAAGGGTGTGCACGTGAGGGCTGAGAGGGGCCCTGGAGAGGGAAAACATGGGATGGTTACTGAAGAGATGGGCAGAAGGGGACGGAGGAACGGTAATGTGGTAAGGCTAGGAAGTATACACACACATGGATGAGGGTATGAAGTATACACATACATGGATGATGGTATGAAGTATACACACACATGGATGAGGGTATGAAGTATACACATACATGGATGATGGTATGAAGTATACACACACATGGATGAGGGTATGAAGTATACACGCACATGGATGAGGGTATGGTATATACGCTGGATGAGGGTATGATATATACACACACATGGATGAGGGTATGGTATACACACACACATGGATGAGGGTATGAAGTATACACACATGGATGAGGGTATAAAGTATACACACACATGGAGGAGGGTATGAAGTATACACACATGGAGGAGGCTATGAAGTATACACACATGAAGGAGGGTATGAAGTATACACACCAATACCATTACCATGTGTACAGTAACTTATGCTAGTAGAGTCCTAGCACCATAAAGGTCTCTAAGTTTCTGGCGTGATATTTACAAGCTCATAAAGTGCGTTATTTTGCCTAGAGAATTAATTAATTATGAGTAATTAAACTACATGCTCTGAAATTATTCATTTATAAGTTATTGTCAAGTCTTAATATACATCACAAACGATCACCACTCTGGAACGTAACATTTTCCAGGATTGAACTCTAGAAGCCAGCCTGTCCTCTAATAATGATAGAACTTACAGTATTTGGTGGGAAGTACCAATATGTATAGTGAAGGACCACCAGAAAGTTGACTTTTGTAGTATTGGATTTATACAACGCGATTTTTTTTTTTTTTTACACCAACACCTGATCAACCAGGCTGTGACTCATACGTCAGGCTGCGAGCAGCCGCGTCCAACATCCTGGTTGATCAGTCCGGCAACCAGGAGGCCTGGTCGACGACCGAGCCGCGGGGACGCTAAGCTCCGGAAGCACCTCAAGGTAACCTCAAGGTAACACTAAAATGTAAGACCTTAACCTCACCTAACTTCTAGTAATCCTTGGTCTAATACACGTGATCGTAGGCCAGATATTGCACATATATGTTCTAGGATATATAGGCCGAGGAATATTTTGGTTTGGTTTTTTAGATTTATTTCCTGACTCAATAAAACGAATGGTTCAGAAAGTGATTTAGTAGCGGGTAATCAGTACTGGCGGACCATCACTACTAGCGGTCCATCATTATTGGCGGTCCATCACTACTGTCGGTCCATCACTACTGGCGGTCCATCACTACTGGCGGTCCATCACTACTGGCGGTCCATCACTACTGGCGGTCCATCACTACTGGCGGTCCACCACTACTGGCGGTCCATCACTACTGGCGGTCCATCACTACTGGCGGTCCATCACTACTGGCGGTCCACCACTACTGGCGGTCCATCACTACTGGCGGTCCATCACTACTGGCGGACCATCACTACTGGCGGACCATCACTACTGGCGGTCCATCACTACTGGCGGTCCATCACTACTGGCGGTCCATCACTACTGGCGGTCCACCACTACTGGCGGTCCATCACTACTGGTGGTCCATCACTACTGGCGGTCCATCACTACTGGCGGTCCATCACTACTAGCGGTCCATTATTATTGGCGGTTCATCACTACTGGCGGTCCACCACTACTGGCGGTCCATCACTACTGGCGGTCCACCACTACTGGCGGTCCATCACTACTGGCGGTCCACCACTACTGGCGGTCCATCATTACTGGCGGTCCACCACTACTGGCGGTCCATCACTACTGGCGGTCCACCACTACTGGCGGTCCACCACTACATATTGGTTCCTTCGACCAAATAGTTATTATAAGCACCGTCAGGTCAGGAGGACGTGTTGCTAGAACCATATTTCTTCCAGGATTTGATCTGGACGGTAAATTCTTTCAAGCGTTTACCTCTGGAAGGTAATTTCTAGCGAGGTTTTCTCCAGAAGTATATTTCTTGTGTGGCTCATCTATGACAGGTATTTTTTTTCTTTTCTAGGGTTCTATAATTGTATTACCAAAAACAAAAATCTTTCTCCTTTGAGTTGAATTGTGTTACCAACCCACAGGGTTGGCCACCAGACTGGTTTGACACTTGGCTCTGATAACTACCTTATCTTGTTCCCAAAAAATCCATGCACCAATGTTTTTCATTGTCCAATATATGTGTATCGGATAATTCTTTGCATTTTCTGGCTTATGAAGATTATTTTACATGCAGTTTGAAAGTTAATATCACTTCAGATCCAACGCTTCCTTGAGGGATAAGAGCCTTAACTCTGTCTCTCCTTGAGAGAGGTTTATTTTCCATTAAGGTTTCTGGTTGCAAGAATCTTTTTTTGCGAAGGATTTCTTTTAGTGGGTTTCCTTTTTTTAGGAAAAGTTTATTTTTGCGTAAGGTTTCCTTTTGCGTAGTTTCGTTTTGTCTAAGTTTTTTTATGGGGAAATCTTCTTGCTAACTATACTTGTATTTGCTCATGTGCACGTCGCCGGCTTTGCTGTTATTGGCTTCATTCCTTATGTATTCCTGGAACCAAAGTTGTGTGATGTATCCAGAGCGCTGTAAAGCTAATTCGTATAGTTAGCACCATTTGTGTGTGTGTGTGTGTGTGTGTGTGAGAGAGAGAGAGAGAGAGAGAGAGAGAGAGAGAGAGAGAGAGAGAGAGAGAGAGAGAGAGAGAGAGAGAGAGAGAGAGAGAGAGAGAGAGAGAGAGAGACAGAGAGAGAGAGAGAGAGAGAGAGAGAGACAGAGAAAGACAGAGAGAGAGGGGGGGGAGACACAGAACTGGCAGACGGACGTAAAGGCAGGATTTAAATAATCAAAAGTCAGTAGCACAGGGAGGGAGAGGAAGCAGCTCATAGGAAGAGGAAGGGGAGAGTGGAGAGTGTAAGGGAAGGAAAGGGCGGATGAGAGACACAGGAGACGAAAGAGAGGAAGTGGAAGATAAAGGGGACAAGGGTTCGAGGGTCGTCAATTATAACCACCCAACATGGCATCCGGAGACGTCACCCATGTGGGACTGACTTCACTTATTCATGACATTTCATTTACGAAAAGAATTAACAGGTTGGCGAGATTTACTTAATTTTCGTAATTAAGTTTATTTTCATTTAATTCCCATAGATCATCGGAGACTCGAACTCGGGCCCCTAGAAGCGCGAGACATGTCCTGCCACTCTGTGGTTTTTGAAAATGTTTATCATTAAAATTTAAGTTTTTATTTCATAGGTGAGTAGCTCAACAGACGACAGCCGACTCCTGTTGGCAGGCTGAGAACTTTCCTTACCCACCACTCATGGATAAGCTGTACTCATTAGTTTCATTGGAACACGAACTACCCACCGGTTAACAACCAGGTACCCAATTACCGCTGAGTGAACAGAGACTAGCAGTTAAGAACTGGTGCCCAGTCAATCCTCCCTGGCCAAGACTAGATCTGATCGCGCCTAGGGCGTCACCCCTGCACCACCACCCACTTCCTGTGTGTTCAGTGTTCATGTAGCTGGGAAAATTACTTATCAGGAAGCAAAGAAAAAATTTGCCAATCAGGATGACTTCAATATTCACGATACACAAAGGTTAGGTTTATTGTATTCTTAGTATACTACTTTACCGTGAGGTAGTTTCGAGGATCAATGTCCTCGCGGCTCTGTCTCTGGCGAGGCCTTCTGGTTGGTGGTGTGGTTAATTAGGTTGTTAGACACCGCTCTCTAGCTGTCTTGTATAAATTACATTGACAAAAGGTTGTTACACAGTATCCTTGTTCACCGTTGTGCGCGATTAGTGGCTGAATATAATATGCAGTTACTGTGTCTACTTACTAAACACTGTAATATAATCCTTCCTATATTTCATGAGTAAAATGTTATTATAATTTTCAAAGTCACAAGGTACACCGCAGAGAGTGCAAGGAGTCTTATGTATCATACCATAACTGATTAACGAATACCAAACGAATTTCACTGTTAATGGAAGCAGATACATATACTCGCCGCAAGACTGAGAGAGAGAGGTGTTGAGCCAACTCCACAGAGCCAATGTAAACAAACAGGGAAGCATTCCTGACAGTACGAGTGACTTAAACGTGTAGCCAAGTGAGCAGTGCTGGTAGTAAGACGAACTTTATAAACTTACAGCCAAGTGGGCTATGCACAGGTGAAGCCAGATGAGGAGACCAACATGATGTTGGTCTGTTTTACTGGACCAGGAAGGTCTGGGCTCAACGGAGTTATCCCTCTGCTCGTCGTTGTTGCAATCCTATTCCACAGTTGTGCATGGAGGCTTGAGTTAACATACTTGGCAATGAATAGCAACACTGTGAAAGACGTCCAATGTGGAGTGCCTTTTGACGGTATCCAGGTTAACAACCCAATTACACGAATCCTGAGAAAAACTGAATTTTCTAAAGAGCCGTTGCGAAACGAAAATTATAGTATAATTGTATGCAAACATACGGAATTATCAAAGAAAACGAACCTGTGATTCAGATATATACCCATATTTTATGTCCATCACAGTATGGCATTAATTGTATCGCCAACAGATTTCAAGATGTCTTTACCAAGACCCTCCAACGAGCGAACACAATTATACTAATGATTTGTTATCATATACTGCCCGGATGGATGACATGTAGACGTTGCTGTTATGTGTATTAATTAAGAGTGGTCCGTGTATACAGTTGTATACAACACCACACTAATGGTTCCCATCATCTCTCCGGCTTCTGTGAAGACCCCAGTTCGGACCCCTCGGGCCGGACTTCCTTGTGGGGAGGTAGGGGTGAGGCTTGGGCACGTTGGCCAATGAAGTTCGTAATGGTAAGAGGCACGCCCATGGTGGAGGGAGGGTGGGAGGCACGCCCATGGTGAAGGGAGGGTGAGAGGCACGCCCATGGTGGAGGGACGGTGGGAGCCACGCCCATGGTGAAGGGAGGGTGGAAGGCACGCCCATGGTGGAGGGAGGGTGGGAGGCACGCCCATGGTGGAGGGAGGGTGAGAGGCACGCCCATGGTGGAGGGAGGGTGAGAGGCACGCCCATGGTGGAGGCAGGGTGAGAGGCACGCCAATGGTGGAGAGAGGGTGGGAGGCACGCCCATGGTGGAGGGAGGGTGGTAGGTACGCCCACGGTGGAGGGAGGGTGGGAGGCACGCCCATGGTGGAGAAAGGGAGGCAGTGCTGGACTAAGACAAGGCCTAATGGAGCACCCATTCTCCCAATGGTTTCCAACTTCAACAAAAACTGTTGTACTCGGGTACCTTACCCTAACCTACCAAAGGATCTCAAACAGAAAACGGGACATTGCTTTAATTTCGCGAGCTGCTACCATGTTCTAGTACGACATTTCTTGGCCTTAGGTAAACGTATACGTCAAAATGCGACGTGCTATTAGGAGGACGGGTGAGGAACGGAGGCAGGGATAGACAGGGAGAGGCAGGGATAGACAGGGAGAGGCAGGGATAGACAGGGAGAGGCAGGGATAGAGAGGGAGAGGCAGGGATAAAGAGGGAGAGGCAGGGATAGATAGGGAGAGGCAGGGATAGAGAGGGAGAGGCAGGGATAGAGAGGGAGAGGCAGGGATAGAGAGGGAGAGGCAGGGATAGATAGGGAGAGGCAGGGATAGAGAGGGAGAGGCAGGGATAGAGAGGGAGAGGCAGGGATAGAGAGGGAGAGGCAGGGATAGAGAGGGAGAGGCAGGGATAGAGAGGGAGAGGCAGGGATAGAGAGGGAGAGGCAGGGATGAACGGAAAATCTCACACTGTGCAACTCATCCTCGCGAATATTACATCGCATTTTGTGTTATCAAGCCCCTACGGCCAAAAGTTGATGTACCACAAATCACAGCGGCTGGCAAAGTGGTCGTGATATCCCGTTTTCTTTTCGTGGGCCCGTCGGTTAGGTTCGGGCAGTTTAGTACGTCAGTTTAGTAACGTTGTAAACGCTGGAAGAGGAACGAATGAGGAAGCAGCGGTCATGGTGAGGAAGGAGAGAGAGAGAGAGAGAGAGAGAGAGAGAGAGAGAGAGAGAGAGAGAGAGAGAGAGAGAGAGAGAGAGAGAGAGAGAGAGAGAGAGAGAGAGAGAGAGAGACAGAGAGAGAGACAGAGAGAGAGACAGAGAGAGAGACAGAGAGAGAGACAGAGAGACAGAGAGAGAGACAGAGAGAGAGAGAGAGAGAGAGAGAGAGAGAGAGAGAGAGAGAGAGAGAGAGAGAGAGAGAGAGAGAGAGAGAGAGAGAGAGAGAGAGAGAGAGAGAGACGGGGCGACACACCAACAGGCAAATAGAGAAAATCAATCAAAAACGAGGAAATTCATTTGTGTAAAGAGAAAATGTCCGCAGTTTGCACAGTACGGAAGGAACTGGGGTGAGGGAGGAGACTGGGGTGAGGGAGGAAACTGGGGTGAGGGGGGAGACTGGGGTGAGGGGGGGAGACTGGGGTAAGGGGGGAGACTGGGGTGAGGGGGGAGACTGGGGTGAGGATGAGAATGGGGTAAGGATTGAGACTAGGGGGGGAGTGAGACTGGGGTGAGGGGGGGAGACTGGGGTGAGAGGAGGGGAAGACTGGGGTGAGGGGTGAGGGGTGAGAGGAGAGAGATGGGGAGCATGACGAACAGAGGCGACATTTTAACAAGTGGTCTGATCACTCTCCCGGCAACAGGAAATGTACCAGCAGGGAGGTGGGGAACCCTCTCAACCGTCACGTGACCCCACCACGTGCCCCCAACACACGCGTGCTTCTCAAGCCTCCGGACCGACTGGCAGCCTGGTAGGTGGGCTCCTTGGGACTGGGGACAAAGGTGAACCTGACTGGATAACCGTATATAGACTGTCAAGCCGAGGACCGTCCGCCGCCTCATTGAAATATCACACATTATGACAACTTGAGCCGGGACGCCATCACTCACACCTCTCATAACAACACTCAACGACCTCATTAGCCATGATCCTTGTTGTCCCGTGTCCGGGTCACGGAGGAGGAGGGACGCACCTGGTTAATTACACGTGAGCAGTAATTAAAGGAGGCAGCCAGCGCGGCCAAGACCAGTAGCATAAAGGCACAATTACACACACGTGTTACGCCCGCTAAACCTCAGATTAAAAAGGGTGAACACCACCCAGGTCCAGGCGTAAAATAAATGGAAATTACAGTGGTTTCCGGCTTCTTTGTTGGGACCGCTGCGACACTCACATCTAATAATAATAATAATAATAATAATAGAGAGAAAATCAGTAGAAGCTATGATAGGGATTCGAACCTGCCCACAGGATCTCTCCAGCCGCCCACCTTAACCCACTGGACCACAAAATGCTATAAGTAATTTATCCTGAGTTTATACTGAATCCACTTGAGGGCCTGAGGGATCCAGCCGATACTAAATACAGCATTTACAAATTACTTGTGTACTCTGTGGTGTATGTGTACTCTGTGGTGTATGTGTACTCTGTGGTGTATGTGTACTCTGTGGTGTATGTGTACTCTGTGGTGTATGTGTACTCTCTGGTGTATGTGTACTCTCTGGTGTATGTGTACTCTCTGGTGTATGTGTACTCTGTGGTGTATGTGTACTCTGTGGAGTATGTGTACTCTGTGGAGTATGTGTACTCTGTGGTGTATGTGTACTCTCTGGTGTATGTGTACTCTCTGGTGTATGTGTACTCTCTGGTGTATGCGTACTCTCTGGTGTATGCGTACTCTCTGGTGTATGCATACACTCTGGTGTATGCATACACTGGTGTATGCATACACTCTGGTGTATGTGTACTCACTGGTGTACGTGTACACTCTGGTGTACGTGTACTCTCTGGTGTATGTGTACTCTCTGGTGTATGCGTACACTCTGGTGTATGCGTACACTCTGGTGTATGCATACACTTCCAGAGACTGAACAACTCTTGCATTATTAATGGTGAAACCCAGTATTTGTGACACGGTCCACAGTGAGCCGGGACTCTCACAGTCTCGCTCTTCCCTGCCAAATTCATTGCAATTCTAGATTTGCAATATTCTGCCATTTGCACCATGTCTTACTAAATTCCTATCAAACGATGCAATTATGATTGTCTTCAGGAGAGCTTCTTGTGCAATTAGCTTTCTGCTTAACTGCCTCAGTATTGCAACTCTTCGAGAAAATTGGTTATGTGATGAGCTAAAGACCCATTACCCTCTGGAGGGTTATTAAGGTCACCACAATACTTTACTGACCAACCAGCAAGTGTATTTTACTGACCCCCCAGCAAGTGTATTTTACTGACCCCCCAGCAAGTGTATTTTACTGACCAACCAGCAAGTGTATTTTACTGACCAACCAGCAAGTGTATTTTACTGACCAACCAGCAAGTGTATTTTACTGACCAACCAGCAAGTGTATTTTACTGACCAACCAGCAAGTGTATTTTACTGACCAACCAGGAAATGCATTTTAATCCTGAACATTGTCCAGGACTAAAGGGAACTCTTAGAGTGTATATATATACACCGAGAAGTATGGCCACCTCCCGGTATACATATCTCTTCTATTCGGTGAGAATTTTTTTTATGCATCTTCGACACGTACCTATGTATGCCATGTATGTTACGTATGTCATGTATGTTGTGTGTGTCATGTATGTGATGTTCATTATGTATGCATTTAGGTTAAAATGTATAATCTACAATCTAAATTATTCTATTAAACTAAAATTACACAGACACACACACACATTATATATACATATACATTATATATATATATATATATATATATATATATATATATATATATATATATATATATATATATATATATATATATATATATATATATATATATATATAAACAGCCCTGGCTGACTGGGTTCGAATCCTTCAGGGGTAAGGAGTTTTCTGTTGCATATTAGCTTGGGGACCAGTCAAGCTTGCTCGCGCACACACACGCACACACTCAATACTAGAATGTCTCTGGTCGAGGTTGGAGGCTAAACACTTCGTGGTTGCTGTTGGATACGTGCCCAACATGACCGGGTCGCCACCAATCAATTGCCACTTTGTCTGACACAATCCTGTGAGCCTCGTGGCGATGTTAGCCGCGGCTGGACCTTAAAAATGCTATAAAATAATAACAACAAGAATATTGTTATTCCTTGCCAAATGGTAACATTGTAAAAGGAAATGTGTCTCTTTGGCTGTAATTGACCAATATGTGTTGAAGACAACACCAGAGCTGCTACACGCAGTCCAATCATCCAAGTCCTGGGGCCAGATTCACGAAGTAGTTAGGCAAGTACTTACGAACGTGTTCATCTTTCCTCAATATTTGACGGTTTTGTTTACATTTATTAAACAATTTGCAAGTATTAAAACTTCCCAATCAATTGTTGTTATTGTCATAAACAGCCTCCTGGTGCTTCAGAGCTCATTAACTGTTTAATAAGTGTAAACAAAGCAGCCAAAGATTGGGAAAAGATGTACAAGTTCGTAAGTGCTTGCGTAACTGCTTCGTGAATCTGGTCCCAGGTCTCTTGTCACACATCTCGAAGACAGAGATACAGCAATAGACAGATGTGGGCACAAAGAGAGGGAGAGAGAGAGACCTGGGAACTGCAGGGTATCCCTTCTAGTGTAGCAGGAGGCATCCATCAGTCTCAGGAGACTATGGAGTTGCGCAGTAACTCCATAGTCTGCTAGCACCCGCTTCTATACACTAGAAGGGAGTTCCCCTTCTAGTGTATATATGTACATGTTGATGTATCTATGTATGAACACTATACACTTACGCATGAGTCAGGAAGGTGAGTACATTACCAGAGGACGGCATCCCCCCCCCACCACAGAAGGGACTCCCCCCCCACCATGGGTGATGGCCCCCCCCCCCACCCCCGAGACTGATGGCCAGAGTGAGATGAAACTATCATATGTGTAAATAATTCAGGCATCACGTGCTGCCTCCACTACACGCTGTGATCGATAGCTGCTAAGCCACCAGGTGTGTGTGTGTGTGTGTGTGTGTGTGTGTGTGTGTGTGTGTGTGTGTGTGTGTGTGTGTGTGTGTGTGTGTGTGTGTGTGTGTGTGTATTCACCTAGTTGTATTCACCTAGTTGTGTTTGCGGGGGGTTGAGCTTTGCTCTATCGGCCCGCCTCTCAACTATCAACTGTTTACTAACTACTTTTTTTCCCCACACCACACCACACCACACCCACACCCACACACACACACACACACACACACACACACACACACACGCAAATGACGCAAAACTAATGAGTTTTAATGAAATTAATGAGAAGAGTTGTGACAGACGAGGATTGTAGGATCCTCCAAGAGGACTTAAACAGGTTGCAGAGATGGTCAGGGAAATGGCTACTGGAGTTTAACACCAGTAAATGTAAAGTTATGGAAATGGGATCAGGTGATAGGAGACCAAAGGGACAGTACACAATGAAGGGGAACAGCCTACCTGTAACGATTCGAGAAAGAGACCTGGGAGTGGATGTGACACCTAATCTAACTCCTGAGGCACATATAAATAGGATAACGACAGCAGCGTACTCTACACTGGCGAAAATTAGAACTTCATTCAGAAACCTAAATGAGGAGGCTTTTAGGGCGCTTTACACTGCCTACGTGAGACCAGTCTTAGAGTATGCCGCGCCATCATGGAGCCCCCACCTGAAGAAACACATAAAGAAACTGGAGAAGGTTCAGAGGTTTGCGACGAGGCTTGTCCCAGAGTTACGAGGGATGGGATATGAAGAGCGTCTGAAAGAACTGAACCTTACGACACTAGAGAAAAGAAGGGAAAGAGGAGATGTGATAGGGGACATATAAAATACTCAGGGGAATTGACAAAGTGGAAATAGATGAAATGTTAACACGTAATAATAACAGAACGAGGGGACATGTACACACACACACCAGGAAGCAGCCCGTGACAGCTGACTAACTCCCAGGTACCTATTTACTGCTAGGTAACAGGGGCATTCAGGGTGAAAGAAACTATGCCCAATTGTTTCTGCCTGGTGCGGGAATCGAACTCGCGCCCCAGAAATACGAGTCCTGCGCACTATTCACCAGGTTACCAGGCCCCACTACCAGGTGTGTGTGTGTGTGTGTGTGTGTGTGTGTGTGTGTGTGTGTGTGTTTACTATTTGTATCGGCAGAATCGAGCTATTAGCTCTTGGACCCCGCCTTTCTAACCAATTTATCTTTTCCTCTATTATGTCTACTACATATATTTATCTCTAACACACACACACAATCATCTCCAGGAAGCAGCCCGTAGCAGGTGTCTATCTCCCACTCTCTTTTACTGCTAGGTGAACAGGCGCATCATGGTGAAAGAAACTTTGCACCTCCGCCGGAAATCGAACATGGGCCATTTGGACTACGTCCCCCGGGCGCTGTCCACTCAGCCGCGAGGCCCCGTGGGTGCTCACCTAGTTGTACTTGCGGGTATTTGTGTGTGTGTGTGTGTGTGTGTGTGTGTGTGTGTGTGTGTGTGTGTGTGTGTGTGTGTGTGTGTGTGTGTGCGTGTGTGTGTGCGTGTGTGTGTGTGTGTGTGTGTGTGTGTGTGTGTTTGTGTGTGTGTGTGTGTGTGTGTGTGTGTGTGTGTGTGTGTGTGTGTGTGTGTGTGTGTGTGTGTGTGTGTGTCCGGAATCACGGCAAGGTAAGGTACCCACTCTCAGTGTGAGAGTTTTATTATTATTTTCTACCACAGACGTGGCCACACATTTACAATGCTAACCAGTATATATATATTTTCTTCTGTCCTCCATGGACAGGGTTAGAGATGTGTTAAACATATAATTCAAGGGTTTATTGAACAATCAACCACAGAAGGTGATTCGGTGCTTTTAAAATGCTAAGCTAACCTACATACGTAAATACATACACAGATTTACGTATGCCCTACATAAAGTGTTCGATGTGTCTTTTACATAGTGAAAACACACATGGAAGGGGTGTGTGTGTGCTACCCGCTCATCCTGGTGAAGGGTGTAGTGTCTGTGTGCAGTAAATACCAAACATGATACTAAAATTATGTTTTAGTAGTAGCTAAAACTGAAACTAAAACAGTAGCTAAAACTTGCACAGCATCCAACCTTTACTGGTGGCGGCATCTCTCCCTTCCACTGCAGGATAAAGTCGTTGCCTCGGCAACATCTCTACTGCACTGACTAGTGTTACACACTCAACAATTATTCTGGTAAAAACAAAATGCTTTCATTTGGTGTTTTTTTTTTTTTTACCATTCCTTATGTCTTTTCTGCTATCTTTATGCCATCTTTCTGCGTTCCTTCCTCGTTTGTCGGTTCCCTTCCTCTTGTGCCCTCTTCCAACTCTCTTGTTTTTTATCTAATTCCTTTTCTGTCTCTTTCCACTCTCCTGTGACTCTTCCATCGCTCCTCTGTCCTCTTTTATCCTCTCAAGTCTCTATCTCTTCTGTGTTCTCTCTCATCCTCTTCTGTCCCTTTCATCTCTGTGTCCTCATCCTCTCGTGTAATCTTCTATCCTTCCACCTCCACTTTTTCTGACTCCGGTAGAGCGGATTATCCCGTGCTGGACACTATTGCTTGCGCTCGCTTATTGCTGCAGCTCTGTGCTGCATGTTGGGCCACCCATGTGTGTGTATATTATATATATATATATATATATATATATATATATATATATATATATATATATATATATATATATATATATATATATATATATATATATATATATGTCGTACCTAGTAGCCAGAACGCACTTCTCAGCCTACTATGCAAGGCCCGATTTGCCTAATAAGCCAAGTTTTTCTGAATTAATATATTTTCTCGAATTTTTTTCTTATGAAATGATAAAGCTACCCATTTCATTATGTATGAGGTCAATTTTTTTATTGGAGTTAAAATTAACGTAGATATATGACCGAACCTAACCAACCCTACCTAACCTAACCTAACCTATCTTTATAGGTTAGGTTAGGTTAGGTAGCCGAAAAAGTTAGGTTAGGTAGGTTAGGTAGTCGAAAAACAATTCATGAAAACTTGGTTTATTAGGCAAATCAGGCCTTGCATAGTAGGCTGAGAAGTGCGTTCTGGCTACTAGGTACGACATATATATATATATATATATATATATATATATATATATATTATAATAATAATTAAAAAAACACGTGATTCAGTTATACGTAAGTATCCACATTGGAGAAATAATACGAGAACCATATGAGCGCCTTCGTGATTGATTTAACACTTTGTCAAGGAGTAAATAGGAAATAGATGATTGATAAAGATTAAGCCGCCCAAGAGGTGGCACGGGCATGAATAGCCCGCAAGACAGATAATACTAAGATGTGGACTTATATAACCCTCACAACTGAGCAGATTAATATAATACCTCAATAATAGAAGTGTCATGATGGGAAGAGACCAAGTGCAGAGTTACCCATACTACTGCAACTGGCCTTCTACACCTATATTCATTCTTTTCGTCATTTTACACCTATCACTAATCTGACCAATTATAGAACTGTCTAATTCTGGACTTAACAATCCTGGACTTACATTAATATTATCTAATTCACAAATTTGTTGACATGCATTTTCATTATTATTTATTTGATGCAAACACGCATGGAGGAAGAGTCGCTAAACCTGCTTGTCGAGTAGTTATGTTGATAGTTATTCGTCTACCCATCACCCACGACCAGCCCCCACGACCGTCACCCACGACCATCACCCACGACCGTCACCCACGACCAGCCCCCACGACCAGCCCCCACGACCGTCACCCACGACCATCACCCACGACCAGCCCCCACGACCAGCACCCACTACCAGCCCCCACGACCATCACCCAGGACCATCACCCACGACCAGCCCCCACGACCAGCACCCACTACCAACCCCCACGACCATCACCCACGACCATCACCCACGACCAGCCCCCACGACCAGCACCCACTACCAGCCCCCACGACCATCACCCAGGACCATCACCCACGACCAGCCCCCACGACCAGCACCCACTACCAGCCCCCACGACCATCACCCAGGACCAGCTCCCACGACCAGCCCCCACACTTGATGGGAGGTGTACCGCAAGCCTCTTTAACTACCACGCGTCATAAATGTCAATCATCTTGTTTGACACACTACGCGTGAACCAGTTAAGCAAGTCCAGCTGCGTCTGGGTGTAGGCAAGAGAATGAGCAACCCAGCGGAATGTTTACTAGCTCACGGTGTGGAATATGCTACTATGGCAGTGTGTTCACTCACAGGATGAGTGACCCTGGCCAATACTGTCACTATGGCAGAATGTTCACTCACAGGATGAGTGACCCTGGCCAATAAACTCTTCTTTCAGGACAAAATGAAAAACAATATTATCAATCCATTCACGGACGTTGTTCTCAGTCGTGTTCACCCGCGATTTATCTCATGTTCACTCGTGATTTATCTCGTGTTCACCTTCAAATAAAGAACACGACAGTTCTGGCCTGCCACCCAACACGGAGACACCACGTCTCCTCCAGCCACACTCATATTGAACCTCACTGGCCACAATGTCCTACAGAACTATATAAAACGCCTCTTCAGAAACAGGGACGCTGCAATTCCCCTAACAGAAATAAACAATTAAAATCAATCAACAATCACACAGGAAAGTCAATTACTATATAAGTTGGAGCCCAGGAGATTGCGCTCTACCCCTGCAAGCCCACTTAGCTATCACAGACGCACATAGTCACCCAATATCCCCTTAAGAGTCAGTTCACAGAGTCGTCATATCAGGGGACAAAATGCTGGGGCTCGGGAGGCTGCTCGGCATTTCTGTATATATCGTGATGGGAAAATGTTTCAATGTTCTACAAAGCGTGCTCGCCGCTCCCGCGATAAATTGGACGATATTGCATTTTGCCCGAGCGGCAGAACGGCGCGAACGCTGCCAAGCTCCGAGTAAATCGTAGGACAGCCTGCCGGTTGGGGTTTGTGAGGGAGGGGGTGGGGTTATAGAGGGGGGGTGGGATTAGAGGGGGGGGGGGTTAGAGGGCGGTGGGGGAAGGTGCTAGTAGGAAAAGGGTGTTTGAAGGGAAGTTTGTGTTGGGGGTGGTGGTGGAGGCACATGGCGCTGGTTGTGGGACAAAGTGGAACAGACTCGAGTCTGTCCAAGTGGAGAGACAAAATTGGGGCGTTCTAGGTCGGGTGTGGTGTAGGAGGGGGGGTAGGGGGGTGTATGTTTTAGTAGAGACAGAGAGAGGAGCGTGGCACAGTAAATTGGGATCCGAATACTTGTAGCGTAATTGGGAGTGTGGCACAGTGGATGGGGGGGGGGGGGGAGAAGGGAAGAGTAGTGTAGCGTGACACATTTGGAAGTGAGTACCATGGAGGTCACAGTAGACTGAGGAGAGAGCTAGGGACGTCACAGTAGACTGAGGAGAGAGCTAGGGACGTCACAGTAGACTGAGGAGAGAGTTAAGAAGAAGACTTAGACTTTCTAAGAAGAAGACTTTCACAGAAGACTGAGGAGAAACTAGGCAAGTCACAGTAGACTGAGGAGAGACTAGGCAGGTCACAGTAGAGTGCTGGGAATCCAAGAGTACTGTGGCGAGGGCGCTAGAGGGGGCGGGGGGTGGCGTGGGGGCTCACGATGAATGGGCGACGTAAAATGGTTTGACACTGTTGGCGAGGACGGAATGGGGAGGTTGGGGAAGAGGCGGGGAGAGGAGGAGGAGGAGGAGAGAGGTGAAAGGGGGTAGAGGAGGAGGGGGGAAAAGAGCGGTCGAAAGAGCGGTGAATGTGGGTAACAGGGGGGGGATAGTTCATCGCAGCACCGTTAACTGTGAGAGAATGGTGAGGTCGTCATGCTGAAGGTGAAAAAAAATAGTGGTGGCCTGAGTTCCGTGAGGGGCTACAGGGGCGAGGGGGGAGAAAAACGGACTGTTGTGGACGGTCAGGGAAAATCCTCAACGAGCTGGGAAAGCAGCGTAGCTGGGAGTGGGTGCTGGGTTGGGGCTAGGCTTGCTGGCCTGGGGCTAGGCTTGCTGGGCTGGGGCTAGGCATGCTGGGCTGGGGCTAGGCATGCTGGGCTGGGGCTAGGCTTGCTGGGCTGGAGCTAGGCTTGCTGGGCTGGGGCTAGGCTTGCTGGCCTGGGGCTAGGCATGCTAGCTGGGGCTAGGCTTGCTGGGCTGGGGCTAGGCTTGCTGGCCTGGGGCTAGGCTTGCTGGGCTGGGGCTAGGCTTGCTGGGTTGGGGCTAGGCTTGCTGGTCTGGGGCTAGGCTTGCTGGGCTGGGGCTAGGCTTGCTGGGCTGGGGCTAGGCTTGCTGGGCTGGGGCTAGGCTTGCTGGGCTGGGGCTAGGCTTGCTGGGCTGGGGCTAGGCTTGCTGGGCTGAGGCTAGGCTTGCTGGGCTGGGGCTAGGCTTGCTGGTCTGGGGCTAGGCTTGCTGGGCTGGGGCTAGGCTTGCTGGGCTGGGGCTAGGCTTGCTGGTCTGGGGCTAGGCTTGCTGGGCTGGGGCTAGGCTTGCTGGGCTGGGGCTAGGCTTGCTGGGTTGGGGCTAGGCTTGCTGGGCTGGGGCTAGGCTTGCTGGGCTGGGGCTAGGCTTGCTGGGCTTGGGCTAGAGAATGCAGGGATATACAGGCTTGATGTGCTGGGGGGGGCAGGGGAGGATATGGTCTAGGGAGTAATGAGTGGTTTTATCAGTAAGCTAGTTAGTCCCTTATTATGCACCCCATACCCATCCCGTGAGCGGTGGTGGAAATTGCTACAGCGACACATAATGGGTCCCGGACCCCATAGGTCGTTTAGCTCCATGTCTGTGAAAACTGTGTACCACAATACCCCGGTTGTAACAGTTCATTCACCTTGAGCACTAGGAGACTCGAACACCCGACCTCCACTATGTTTATATGACTTAGGACTTGACTCACCTAATTCTCCTGTACGAGAAGGAGGGAATATGGAGAGAGATAGAGAGGAAGATTGGGAGAGAGAGAGGGGCGAGTGGGGAAGGAGAAGAGAGACCCGAGTACAGCCGGGTATTCCCCTCGTGTATACGTGTGTGTGTTTGTATTAATTTCTACCACAGACGTGGCCACACATTTACAATGCTAACCATCATATATACACATTCTTCCGTCCTCCGTGAACAGGTGAGAGTTTGTTACACATGTAGTTCAGTGATTTATTGAACAATCAACCACAGGTGATTTTAGTGCTTTTTAAACGCTAGTCTAACTTACTTACATTTACGTCTGTCCTATATAAACAGTGTTTGAGGTGCGTTCTTTTATACATAAAGTCATTAATGTGCATTTACAAAGGTGAAATGCAATTCTGACCAACTTACACAAACACACACACACACACACACGGATGGTGGGGGCGGAGAGGGACGGTGGGGGGGATGGTGAGGGACGGTTGGGGGATGGTGAGGGACGGTGGGGGGGATGGTGAGGGACGGTGTGGGGGGATGGTGAGGGACGGTGTGGGGGGATGGTGAGGGACGGTGGGGGATGGTGGGGGATGGTGGGGGATGGTGGGGGATGGTGAGGGACGGTGTGGGGATGGTGGGGGGGGGAGAGGGGAGGTGACCCCACTGGTGGCACCTGCGACACTCCGCTGGAAATAAAGAAGTCAACATAACGACTACGACCTGGCGGAAAGCACATTTAGCCCTGCTCTCCTCCCGCACGGACCAGACGACACGCAGGGCCAGCAGACACCTGCTGACGACCTCTGCTGCCGCTGCAGGACAACCAGCGAGTCAGCTGGAGCAGACAGCAGGCGCGTGAGAGAACGTAAAACAAGACAGGAGTGGGGATCGTCAGCAGAGGGGGGTCAGCAGAGGGGGGGGGGGGTCAGCAGAGGGGGGGTCAGCAGTGGGGGTCAGCAGTGGGGTCATCCGCATGGGGTCAGCAGTGAAGAAGCCGTAGCTCCAAGGCGAGTCTCCTACGACCTTCCCTGCTCCACCATGACCTGCCACACGACCTTCCCTGCTCCACCATGACCTGCCACACGACCTTCCCTGCTCCACCATGACCTGCCACACGACCTTCCCTGCTCCACCATGACCTGCCACACGACCTTCCCTGCTCCACCATGACCTTCCCTGCTGCACCATAACCTTCCCTGCTGCACCATGACCTTCCCTGCTGCACCATGACCTGCCACACATCACACACGCACAACCAGCTCAGTAACAAGCGCGGGTTAATTAGTATACCAAGGCAAGATGGCTGCTATTCATATTAAGGCGAGGAGTGAGAGCCGTCAGGAGGAGCCCCGCCCACCACACGAGGGCGGGTCGCCGGCTGGGCTGCTGGACCATATTGGGAAACCCGCTGCGCTTTTTGCTGCGTAACTTGAGTTTCGTTTGAATAATACACTCTTAATTAACTTAACTGTGAATATGTGGGATACAGACCATGTGGAGGTGAGCGATTTGGATACATGATAAATTAGGGTTACGTAGGCCTAACTGTATTGTAAGAGTCAGCCAGTGATATTGGTTTATTATGCATCACTCTATAGGCCTATATAGAACATTTACAAAATCCTTACGTTTGATTTTGAGGTTCACAATTTACACGTTTTTTCAAGTTCTTTTTAAAAAAGCTCTGAGCGTTTTCCGAAACTGCGAGGAACTGTACTAATGAATGCTTATAGACGGAAAATGCTTTCGAAAAGAAAATTAGGTACTGGCGTCCTTCGCCGATTGGTGCGTTAATACATAAGCTTTGACTAGTCTTCATAAAGGCCTCCTCTAACAGCCCTGCATGATGCTGCAACATGCCGTTGACGATGAAGGGCTCGTTACCGTTTCCTTGGACCTCAACTCTGACCTTGATGACCAGATATAACCACGTGGGGAGTCCGAGGTCAGATAGCAACAATTTCAACAGGCTCCGTCGCATGCAAACATCTCTTTTATGCAGGTCAGTGCACTAAATGACTTGGCCATGTTCCCTATATGAAAATACAAATATTGTACTATTGGAAATAATGATAAAGAGCTTAAGCTTGAAGAGAAACGCACTTGGGGCTAACATCAACCTGTCTTCTTAAAAAGAACGTCGCTTTTGGCCGTTTACCCGTATGGCCGAATTAGGACGTAATTTGAAAATGAAAATAAATTTGGGATTTTTTTCAACAACAGGAAGTTAAGGGTCCTCTGATAGGTTAGGTGGGCAGGAAATTCTCATACAGTTTCAAAACGTTATGAAAAACGTTAATTTAAAGTGTCCTCTTATAACCTCTGCGTGTACGCCGGACGACTCAAATATAAAACGGAACAGAACGTCACTTTTGTGAGTCGATTTCATTTCAAACTACGTCCAAATTTGGCCATACTGCGCATACGAGCGAAAAGTGACGTTATTTTTAAGAGGGCGGGTTGAACATCCAACACTCAGGGTGTGAGCGGTCAAGAAAAACAATTGTTAAGTTTTAAAAAGGACTTAATAACACCGCAATGTGTACTGTTCGGCACTCAACACACATTTCGTGATGGAGGATGGAACAGCAGCTTCCTAGTGCCACTCCTCTGCTTGCCTCCATCTCTTTTCTGAGAGGTCTCGTCTGATGCCACTTGTCAGGCATATACTTGATGGGGCCTTGATTATGTTCCACATTATCTATATTGCAAGCTTCTGCTTATTGCTTTACCACCAGGCTCTGATTTAATGACGGGTATATTAGGGGCGAACAGTTAAAGAACAGGGACACGGTACTTACTCCTTTCTCGGGTTCGGCCGGGGAGCCGTCTTGCTTAGTGAGCGAAGACGTTGCCCGTTGCATCAATGGTTGCCGTTAATATCAGTATTTTGATTACTGTTAAAATTTGTAATGCCCGTTCCAGTTCAAGAACTCGTTGTATACATGTTTTGTACCGTTTTATTTTGCTGATGATCTAGTTCTTCTCCCGCCGTTCGAGAAGGCTCTGGAAACCTTGATAAATATGCGTAGAGAATACAGCTTTTGATTTGCCCCATACACATGTTTTACTTCACACATTTCATTGTGATGAACAATGGACCTGCTAGTTCCAGTTTGCACTGTTCTACTTTCTTCAGATCCATCTAGGAGTTCTCGTCTGATGACACTTTTAAGGGACCTATTTGATAACTCAAGATTCCGTTCAATACTGTCTTTATTTACTGCAGCCTTAGCAAGGGCGTCAACTTTGTCATGTTCCTGCATGCCAATGTGAGAAAGAATCTACAACATTTTTATATTTACCCTCTTGCTAAGTATTCTTATATATCTCCGTCTAGCTTCCAAGACAAGCACGTTATTACTTGATTGCAATCTGTTTATTGCTCGTAGTGAGGAAAGGGAGTCAGAAATACCTGTCTACTTCAGTGTTGTCAATAATTTCAAGTTCTACCAGTATTGCTACCACCTCAGCTTGCATTGTGGACGCCCAGTTACTAATTCTTATATTCCCTTGAATTGTGCCTAACGTTCAGTCCTGCCGAATGTGCTGCTGCAGTTACGATGAAATCACAGAGTCGTTTTATCAAGCAAGTTTAATCAAATTAAAATAAAACGCAAGTTCGATTGATTTAATACTTCCTTGCTGATGTATACTAACAACCCCTGCAACCAGTTCATCGATTATGCAACACTGCAGAGCTGAGGGCATGTTTGGGTTCCGTGCGTGAGCCCATTTTGTGCTTTTGTCACCCTCTTCACTACCGCTCACAGGATGGATATATGGGGTGCATAATAAATCTACTAAACTAATGAGATAGAACAAAGACCAGAGGGCGGACAAAGAGAGAGAGAGAGAGAGAGAGAGAGAGAGAGAGAGAGAGAGAGAGAGAGAGAGAGAGAGAGAGAGAGAGAGAGAGAGAGAGAGAGAGAGAGAGAGAGAGAGAGAGAGAGAGAGAGAGAGAGAGAGAGAGAGAGAGAGAGAGAGTTTAGGATGAACACACAAAGATAAAACCACAAGATAAACCACATTTTATAAATGTTCCCAGGACGCCGTTCCCCATAAAATTCAAGTCAATATCTCACAGTGGACATTAACAGCTCAGTGTTAAAGTTTCCTGAAATTTAGAGCCAAGTGTAGATCAGCGAGGGTGCCGCGTTGCTTATGTTCTTACTGCTCCTGTTGGTCCTCTTGCTGCTGCTGCTGCTGCTGCTGCTGCTGCTGCTGCTGCTGCTGCTGCTGCTGCTGCTGCTGCTGCTGCTCCTGCTGCTGCTGCTGCTGCTGCTGCTGCTGCTGCTCCTGCTGCTGCTGCTGCTGTCACTGGTGAAGCTAGTGCTATCACAGCTTCCGTTGTTGCACCTGGTGCTATCTCAACGACTGCAGTTGCACCTGGTGCTATCTCAACGACTACAGTTGCACCTGGTGCTATCTCAACGACTACAGTTGCACCTGGTGCTATCTCAACGACTACAGTTGCACCTGGTGCTATGTCTACCACTGTAGTTGCTGCTGGTGCTGTTGTTACTGCCTTGGGAATGGTTCATACCGCTTCTCTGCCACAGCTAGTGTTAAAGTTTAGGGAAATTTACGACCAACCGTACATCACAGCTGATGTTCCTGCCGCTGCTGCTGCTGCTACAGCAGCTACTGCTCCTGCTCCTGCTACTGCTCCTGCTACAACAGCTACTGCTCCTGCTCCTGCTGCTACTCCTGCTGGTGCTCGGGATACTCCTACTCATGAGTTATGTATACTCATATATTTAAGTTTACTACTCAGGAGCTGTAAACAAAGACTAATGATGAGAGGTTTAAAAAAAAACTTAATTTACATTCTACAGTAATGCAAACAAGGTTTCAATTATATCAATATCAAATAGAACACGAAACAATGGACATAAATTGGATAAGCTTAGAGTCGGGAAAGACCAGGGTGGGAAAACTTTCAGGGGGAAAGTGTCAAGTCATTACGACTATATAGCACTGGGAAGGGGTCAGGATAAGGATTTGGGATGGGACGGGGGGAAAGGAATGGTGCCCAACCACTTGGACGGTCGGGGATTGAACGCCGACGTGCGTGAAGCGAGACCGTCGCTCTACCGTCCAGCCCATGTGGTTGGACGAAAGACCTGGGTAAATATTGGTCTGTAAACATGATTTTAGATTTGTGGAACAAATTGCCGGGTAAGATTATATATATGGGATCGTCACAGTGTTTAACGTGTAGATTAGGCAAAATTTGTGAATGGAGCCAGAGTGTACATGAGGAGCCAGAGTGTACACGAGGAGCCAGAGTGTACACGAGGAGCCAGAGTGTACATGAGGAGCCAGAGTGTACACGAGGAGCCAAAGTGTACACGAGGAGCCAGAGTGTACACGAGGAGCCAGAGTGTACTCGAGGAGCCAGAGTGTACACGAGGAGCCAAAGAGAACTGAGAGAACAATCGAGGCGGGGCAGACAAGGAAGCAACAGACAGTAATGGAAGCTGCAAAGGGCAAGGAAGGACAAGTACGATAAGGCAAAGTAGGGGGGGGGGGGCTAGGTGAGACAAAGGAACTAAGGTGAGCCAAAGGTACTAAGGTGAGCCAAAGGGACTAAGGTGAGCCAAAGGGACTAAGGTGAGACAAACAAACTAGGCTGCACCACAACACAACATATAGGAAGCCACAAGCATCAGGGGGGGGGGGACACTTCTAAATTATTCATATTTTCTTCAACACTCCAGATAAATGGGAGAGGATCGAGAAGTGGATCATGATGGCGTGGAAGTGGTTGGTGGGTGTGGTTCTGGGTCAAGACGACAGGTGGAGGTGAAAGACAAAGTTGAAACACGTGTAATATAGAGGGAGGTAAGGCAGCAGGCGGGCAGTCCAAACACACATACACAGTGAGTGTATGTGTGTTTGGAAGTTGATTAGGGAATAAACAGTCTGCATACCTTCCCTTCATCCCCTCCCCTCCATTTCCCTCCCCTTTCCCAGAAGGCAGTTCTGTGACCAAGAGAAGTTATACATCTAGTTCACGTGTTCACGTTCCCACAGTTATACATCTAGTTCACGTGCTCGTCTTATGAGAGAGCAGCACGGAGCAGACTGGCTGGCGTGCACGTCTCACCCGCAGGCCCAAGACGTGCGCGTCAGTCCGTCGGACGAAGACCTCTATGATGGGACCAAAGGCCTCTGCTTAGTCAGTATTTTCAACACAAGGAAGATGAATGCTGCTTCTTGAGACTGAGGAGGACCTTGAGGCGGCCTGAGCCTCAAGGATGGGCCACGGACACCTTAATCTCTGTTCTCTCATCATTGTTATCATGTACACGCTGGGATGTCCGGCTGGGCCCGGGTCTCCCAAGCCTCCCCTTCGTTTTCCCCTCCCCGCCATCTCTCCCACTCTCTTCCCCTCTCTCATCTTTCTCATCCTGTCCTCCTCTCTCACTCTCACCGACTTTCTCCCACTCTCTCCCTACTTCCGCCGTCTCCTTCCTCTCACCCGTGCCTCCATCAATCTCTCACCACCTCTCCGCCCTCCTACTTCTCCCACTTTCTCACCTCTCTCCTTCCCTCCTTCCCCCTCCTCTCTCTTCCTTCTCCCTCTCTCCCACCCACTCTCACCTCAACCCATCTCCCCTCTCTCCACCTCACCCCTCACTCTTTTTGATAAAAATTTACTATAATGGAATCATGAAAACCTGGTAAAAATATTCTACGGAAACAAATCCCCAATTTCATATATAAAGAAAATCAAAGGGGGGTCGCTTTAGGAGCCGCTTGTATCAAAACTGTGGCACTGGGGCCATCCCCGACTGGCCTTTTACACTCACATACTACCCCCCCCCCCTCTCCCTTGTGTGCCATCTTGGAAAATTGGGCAACGCTTGCACACAGCGTCTGGCCTCCTTCCTTGAACAAATTAGCAGCTATATATTCTCTTTTATTTATAAAGATGTGATGAGTCTTCGTGAGTCCCCAGCACCCAGGGTACAAGGGACTCCCTGTGAGTCACCAGCACCCAGGGTACAAGGGACTCCCTGTGAGTCACCAGCACCCAGGGTACAAGGGACTCCCTGTGAGTCACCAGCACCCAGGGGACAAGGGACTCCCTGTGAGTCACCAGCACCCAGGGGACAAGGGACTCTCCTGTGAGTCACCAGCACCCAGGGGACAAGAGACTCCCCTGTGAGTCACCAGCACCCAGGGGACAAGAGACTCCCCTGTGAGTCAGCAGCACCCAGGGGACAAGGGACTCCCTGTGAGTCCCCAGCACCCAGGGGACAAGGGACTCCCTATGAGTCACCAGCACCCAGGGTACAAGGGACTCCCTGTGAGTCCCCAGCACCCACGGGACAAGGGACTCCCCTGTGAGTCCCCAGCACCCAAGGGACAAGGGACTCCCTGTGAGTCCCCAGCACCCAGGGGACAAGGGACTCCCCTGTGAGTCCCCAGCTCCCAGGGGACAAGGGACCGGGAATGCTTCATAAAGATGGCATTACAAGCCTTACATCCGCTTAAAAGTTTACTTACAATCTTTCTTTTTTCTAAGTGTTGAGGCGGCGTAAGGAAGACAGTGTGTAAGAGACGAGCGGTTAAGTGTTGCCTCAGACGGCTGGGAGCAGCAACATCTCCCCGAAGTGTTTACTGGGAGGCATGATAAAGTGCCTTTTAAACCCCTTTTCAGCCACTCAGTGGGGAAATTCTTTCTATTCTGCGGAGGGGGTGAGAGAGAGAGAGAGAGAGAGAGAGAAAGAGAGAGAGAGAGAGAGAGAGAAGTGTGAGTAAGGAGCACACACCCTGGGCTCACCAGAGGTCGCTGATGTGTACGTGTACTGTACCTCCACGTGTACTCTCGGGGCTGTTCAGCAGCGCCTCAAGCACCACAACGTGACAAAAGACTGTAATGTTTTGGACCATAAACCTTTCGGGCTCCAAACCTAGACGTGTTTCTTGACCCGAATATTCCTTCTTAAAAGACGTGTCACACGCAAGAATAATACATGTAAAAATCAATTATGTTTATCATGAGTTTTAAGACTGTGCAACACGGGTTGCAACGATGTTGAGGAAGACTGTGTAGACTGAGGGAGACCGTGTAGACTGTGTACACTGAGGGAGACAGTGTAGACTGTGTAGACTGAGGGAGACTGTGTAGACTGTGCACACTGAGGGAGACAGTGTAGACTGTGTAGACTGTGTACACTGAGGGAGACAGTGTAGACTGAGGGAGACTGTGTAGACTGTGCACACTGAGGGAGACAGTGTAGACTGTGTAGACTGAGGGAGACCGTGTAGACTGAAGGAGACCGTGTAGACTGTGTAGACTGAGGGAGACCGTGTAGACTGAGGGAGACTGTGGGGACTGAGGGAGACCGTGTAGACTGAGGGAGACCGTGGGGACTGAGGGAGACCGTGTGGACTGAGGGAGACCGTGGAGACTGAGGGAGACCGTGTAGACTGAGGGAGACCGTGTAGACTGAGGGTGACTATTAACTAGCGATAGTTTTGACTACCGCAGCTCCTAGTTACTGTTGCTGAGCATGCAGGCTGGAGCCAGGAAGAGCTTACAGCATAGAGGAAGCATGAGAGTGAGCATGAGAAAGAGCATAAAGGGAGCATGAGAGTGAGCATAAAGGGAGCATGAGAGTGAGCATAAAGGGAGCGTGAGAGCGAGCATAAAGGGAGCCTGAGAGTGAGCATAAAGGGAACATAAAGGGAGCATGAGAGTGAGCATAAAGGGAGCATGAGAGTGAGCATAAAGGGAGCATAAGAGTGAGCATAAAGGGAGCATGAGAGTGAGCATAAAGGGAGCATAAGAGTGAGCATAAAGGGAGCATGAGAGTGAGCATAAAGGGAGCATGAGAGTGAGCATAAAGGGAGCGTGAGAGCGAGCATAAAGGGAGCCTGAGAGTGAGCATAAAGGGAACATAAAGGGAGCATGAGAGTGAGCATAAAGGGAGCATGAGAGTGAGCATAAAGGGAGCATGAGAGTGAGCATAAAGGGAGCGTGAGAGTGAGCATAAAGGGAGCATGAGAGCGAGCATAAAGGGAGCGTGAGAGCGAGCATAAAGGGAGCGTGAGAGCGAGCATAAAGGGAGCGTGAGAGCGAGCATAGAGGGAGCGTGAGAGTGAGCATAAAGGGAGCGTGAGAGTGAGCATAAAGGGAGCGTGAGAGCGAGCATAAAGGGAGCATGAGAGTGAGCATAGATGGAGCATCATCAGAGAAAATGAAGACCAGAAAAGATAAACAAGGAGGAGACACTGACGACCAGAAGAGCGTGTAATAATACAAGGTGTGAGCATGGGTTACGGGAGCATAGGAAGTGAGAGAATACCGGGCGTTAGTTATGTTATAGAATGTGAGAGTATTAGAGAGCGTGGAGGAGCATTGGGCGTTGTGAAGGAGCAGGCAAGAGCGTGGCCAAAAATTAAGCCCTGTGTGATGTGGTGCTTTAGCTGGGAGGGGTCCCTTCACTCTCCCTCTCTCCCTCTCTCCCTCTCTCTCTCTCTCTCTCTCTCTCTCTCTCTCTCTCTCTCTCTCTCTCTCTCTCTCTCTCTCTCTCTCTCTCCCCCTCTCTCTCTCTCTCTGACAGGTTAGAGTGGGCTGAGGCAGGTTAGAGTGGGCTGAGGCAGGTTAGAGAGGGCTGAGACAAGTTAGAGTGGGCCGAGGCAGGTTAGAGTGGGCTGAGGCAGGTTAGAGTGAGCTGAGGCAGGTTAGAGTGAGCTGAGACAGGTTAGAGTGGGCTGAGGCAGGTTAGAGAGGGCTGAGGCAGGTTAGAGTGGGCTGAGGCAGGTTAGAGTGGACTGAGGCAGGTTAGAGAGGGCTGAGGCAGGTTAGAGAGGGCTGAGGCAGGTTAGAGTGGGCTGAGGCAGGTTAGAGTGAGCTGAGGCAGGTTAGAGTGGGCTGAGGCAGGTTAGAGTGGGCCGAGGCAGGTTAGAGTGGGCTGAGGCAGGTTAGAGTGAGCTGAGGCAGGTTAGAGTGGGCTGAGGCAGGTTAGAGTGGACTGAGGCAGGTTAGAGAGGGCTGAGGCAGGTTAGAGAGGGCTGA
>NC_091178.1:1584567-1677067 GCF_040958095.1 Procambarus clarkii
CTTGTTCGTGTCCCACCCGTGCTGAAGAGTTTGTCTTTGTCCACCCTGTCAATTCCCCTGAGAATTTAGTAGGTGGTTATCATGTCTCCCCTTACTCTTCTGTTTTCCAGGAACGTGAGGTTCAGCTCCTTCAGCCTTTCCTCGTAGCTCATACCTCTCAGTTCCGGGACAAGTCTGGTGGCATACCGCTGAATCTAACCGAATCATACCGCTAATGTGTGTGTGTGTGTGTGTCCCCTCGCTCCTAACTTCCTCTCACTCCCCCAGCTTCCTCCCTCACCCCCTTCTTCCTCTCCACTGTTTCCTCCCTCCACCACTGGCCCACGTGCCGGCCCCACATCAACGGGCCCACCACCGGACCTGAGCAGACTGTAAGCTGACCAATTTCCACGTGGACAGTGTCCTGCCTTCCTCCTCCTCCTCATCCTCCTCCTTCCTACACCCAATCCTCCCTCCACTCTCCCCTTGTCCTTCCTACACCCAATCCTCCCTCCACTCTCCCCTTGTCCTTCCTACACCCAATCCTCCCTCCACTCTCCCCTTGTCCTTCCTACACCCAATCCTCCCTCCACTCTCCCCTTGTCCTTCCTACACCCAATCCTCCCTCCACTCTCCCCTTGTCCTTCCTACACCCAATCCTCCCTCCACTCTCCCCTTGTCCTTCCTACACCCAATCCTCCCTCCACTCTCCCCTTGTCCTTCCTACTCCCTCCCCTCCTCGGCGTCACTGCTCTCCACCTTGTTCTCTAAAACTAGCTTTATTATTCTTAATGGCTATTCTTCTTCTCTTCAGCCTCGCTACTCTCCCTCTCCTCCAGACATCATAATAAAGGTGATCATTACTTTATTAGATTTCGTCTTCCGTATTCGTCAACGATGTCAGGTGTTACAAGCTGCAGCCAATTCATCATGTCTCACAGTTATTACTTTTCAACAAACTATCACATGAACAACACACAATTTTATGTAACTCTCTTACAAAGTCCCTTATTAATAAAACTTGGATGAATTTGCATTATATATATATATATATATATATATATATATATATATATATATATATATATATATATATATATATATATATATATATATATATGCAGAACAACTACAGTGAAATTTTTAAAGCACACTGGAAAAGATAACTATATGAAGGGAAGTACAGAGTGGGTTAAGAACTATCTACCCTAGACTACTTGAAAGGGAAGTACAGAGTGGATCAGGAACTATCTACCCTAGACTACTTGAAAGGGAAGTACAGAGTGGGTCAGGAACTATCTACGTGACGCTAAAAATCCACATCACACAGGATGGTTAGTCATATAGGGTCAGGGTCATGTGATAAGGAGTTTGTATATGCAAGCTCTGGGGGCAATATGAGGACATCTTCAAGGACACGAGAAGCAGGCTGGCATGAAGGCAGGCAGGCTAGTAGACAGGCAGACTGATAGACAGGTAGGCAGGCAGGCAGGCAGGCAGGCAGGCAGGCAGGCAGGCAGGCAGGCAGGCAGGCAGGCAGGCAGGCAGGCAGGCAGGCAGACAGGCAGGCCTGGTCCAATTTTAGCGAGTTTCAATGAAGATTTAATATCGCCAACTTGTTTCCCAGTACGAATGGTTTGGGTCCAATATTCAACGTTTGTCGCACGTATTCCCACGTCAAGTATAAATGGATGTCCTCACGTGTCCTCGCCTAGCTGGCCGCGTGGAGGTTGGGCTGCAGCTCCTCGCTACTGCCTTTCATGTTTCAGTATAAGGCCTGTCTGCTTCAGTAACGAAACAGGCAGAGTTATGTATTCATATATAGAGCAGACAGAGTTAGGTATGCATATATATAGAGTAGACAAGGTTATGAATACATACATAGAGCAGATAGGGTTATGTATATATACAAAGAGGAGACAGGGTTATGTATGCCGACTGATCGGTGTATGGAGCCAATCTCTGCCACTTCACTCTCCAAGCCATGGCAGTTCTTTTACAGCTTTGATGCTGGAAATATTTATCAAACTTTTTTAGGGGGGGGGGGAGAGCTTGGGGTGATTGGGGGACTTTGGGGGCTTGGGGGGGGGGGGAGGGGACAAGAGAGGTGTGGACTAATTCATGTACTCGCCTAGATGTGTTTATTGCATCGAACAAAATCTCCCAATCCCCGCCTTTCCATCTCTTGCTCAATTAATGCGATGATTTTCTTTTGTTATGTTTCTCGTTGTGTAGATCTCCCTGTAAAGACAAGCCATTCGGACGGGTTGGAAGGGCGCTCACCTCGCTGCTTGCAGGTCAAAGTTCGAGGAGGAAGATGTAGGAAGAATAAGCAGAGGACAAGAGGAGAAGCAGGAAGAAGTGACTCATCAATAAGGGAATAATGGTAATGGAGGTCCTACTTTACCGGCAGGTAACACTCATTATATACACTTGGTGTTCAAGTGTGTGTATAGACGGGACGGTAAGATGGGCATGTCCACGGCAACAACACAAATGCAATAACAAGGGCAACGTCAACAACAAGAACAGCAAGAACAACGTGAACACAACAACAGCAAGAACTATTGGTACATCCTGATCTTTCCCGAGAGAACACTGACCTCCGGAACAGGCACAAGTGAGGCTGCCATCACCCACAAGGCTCAGAACAGGCACAAGTGAGGCTGCCATCACCCACAAGGCTCAGAACAGGCACAAGTGAGGCTGCCATCACCCACAAGGCTCAGAACAGGCACAAGTGAGGCTGCCATCACCCACAAGGCTCAGAACAGGCACAAGTGAGGCTGCCATCACCCACAAGGCTCAGAACAGGCACAAGTGAGGCTGCCATCACCCACAAGGCTCAGCAACGAAGAATTCCTCACAAAGATTAATCTTGATCTTTAGACCTTTTGATCAATCCTGCTAATATGTAAGTAACAAAATAAAAAAAAATAAAACCAAGTACTGAACATTAGACATATTAAGCGTCATACATGTAGAGATTTTTTTTTTTTTTTTTTTTTTTTTTTTTTTTTTTTTTTTTTTTTTTTTATTATTTTCTACCACAGACGTGGCCACACATTTACAATGCTAACCAGCATATATACATTTTCTTCTGTCCTCCATGGACAGGGTTAGAGAAGTGTTGGGTTAGAAGAACAGGGTTAGAAGAAGTGTACTCTAACATGTAGAGATGCTGTGTTCACGTTCCCATTGACAACATTAAACATTTTTTTCCCAGATTTTCTGGGCCAAATGCAATATGGTGACCTAGGTCTTCGTCATGTGAGAGGGAGAATTACCCCCCTTCTCCCACAACTAGTAAATTACTAGGCATGAAACAGTGCTGGGTCGAACAATATATCGGCAGCCGTACTCTCTGTGGCAACTGTCAAAGATGGGATGACAAGACCTGTCATTGTGACCATCAAACTCGGATATGGAAGTTGTAGAGACATTCCAAAGACCGAAGGCTCGCTGATCCAGACTGACAAGGGTAGCACCCAAATGTTTCAGCAGCTCCTCCTCTCGTCATGTTTGGAGGATTAGATCCCACTAACAGCCTGCCTGTTAGACATCCAAAAATCAACGAGAAGATAACGGGAAAGTCTCCCGTTGTCCCCAGGATAACTGAGACACATGTATATCTTGGGGAAGTTAATCAGGCAAGAAAATAATTTAGTTAAAATCTACACTGATTGATGTAATAATCCTACTAATGGCAGGGATGAAGCAGCGTACACTGTAATGAGGAAAAATGTCTATCAAAGCGTGACAACGTAACTCAGGAAATTAAGGTTGAAGCATATGATAGTGAACCTGTACACTAGGACAATGCAGCTGCATCCGACAACCTCAATTATTATGGGGTGGTCGAGGAAGAGAATCTGTATTTGCAAATGTTCGTCTTGGGTACAAGTACCCAGAGGAGTTGAGGGTGGAAGCGTTAGTTAGTTTAGTTCTTTTATTATGCACCCCATACCCATCTTGTGGGCAGTAGGGGAAAGGGTTACAGAGGTACATAATGGGCTCAGTTATTGAACCCCACAATTCATTTAGCTAAGCAAGTTACAATCTTCATGAGCTAGTTACAAAATTCAATATAATTGGAAGCGACGGCTGAAGAACACAGTTGCAGAATCTGTGGTAGGAGAGATGGACACCCCCTTCACTACTACCTCAGATACTGTGCCATCAAGGTGCATTACAAATATGTGTAGTAAATTAATTGTTTACTGCATGCACATTGAGATACGAACAACACGCATTGTTTGGGAATACGAAAACCCTATTTGTCAGAAATAGACGCTGTTCCTAATACCTGCACTTTGCACATGCAACATAATTTTGATGGTTGATAAATGTTAATCTCCTTATTTCACTGTTCACTCGAGACAGTTAAGCAAGTCTCAACAGGATCTGGATTCAAGTGACCGGATGGACAACCCAACGGGTTTTCTTCCTATTGCTGTTCACGAAGGCGGTGTGTTCACTCAGAGGATAAGAGAGACTGCCAAATGAACGAGCTTTTCTGGGTAAAATTTAAAAACAATATTTAAGAGTATCAGGCGACAGCGAAAGAGAGACGAGGGCGAGGAAGAGAGCGAAGCACTCACTGGGGACCCACATCCTGGTGCAGCCAGACCAAGAGGAACAAAACTATGCAGTAGTGGTGTGGAAATGTGTGCCTGCTCCTCCACACATTCAGCCTGCCAAAATGGCCCAGAGCCTTATGGCTACAGTTTATGGCTACAGTCATAAACTGGGCGCACAGTATTGCAGCTGCCTCGTATGGGCTAATAGGCCTTCTGCAGTTACCTGGGTTCTTATGTTCTTAATAATGAAAATAAAACAAATAATTTACATCAATAATAATATTACATATATTATCACGTTAGTGTAATTTCTCTATCAATAAGAAAATTATCTGGAACTCTCGAGGTGACTCGAACCCGCGACCGAGAGAATCCCAGGCGCTGACGCTAACCACTGGACCACCCTGATCGTAAAAGTCATATAACCGGATTTCTACTGAAATCACAGGAATTCTAGAAGCCTCTCCTGAAGCTTGGGCTGGACGGTCGAGCGACGGTCTCGCTTCATGCAGGTCGGCGTTCAATCCTCGACCGTCCAAGTGGTTGGACACCATTCCTTTCCCCAAATCATAATCCTGAAAGCCTTCCAAGTGCTATATAGTCGTAATGGCTTGGCGCTTTCCCCTGATAATTCCCCCCTTTCCTGAAGTCAGTCCAAGTCTTATGTATGACCCCCCCCCCTCCTTCAAGCACCAGGGTGGTGTAGGCAGTCTAAGTCATCCACTCATCCAACGTACACACCAACATCACCTATATACCCTGACATTTACCAAGTCCTGGTAGCTAACATGTAGTGCCTTCACTCACATGTAGTGATAAGAGTGTGCGCGCCACTCACATGTAATGGAGAGAGTGTCACTCACATGTAATGGAGAGAGTGTCACTCACATGTAATGAGAGGAGAGAGTGTGTGCCACTCACACGTAGTGATGAGAGTGCGGCTCGCACCGTCGTTATGTTAATGGCTCCTGCAGTGCATCTCTATAACGACAGAGATAAAGGTACGTCTTGAGTGAAGGGGAGAACACGAAGCAGCGTCAACACATTGATCTTCACAACAGCCACAGGCAGGAACACATTAACATCGTCAACACATTGATCTTCACAACAGCCACAGGCAGGAACACATTAACATACATACACGTTCATCTGCTTCATTTTAATACCATCCTTGTTATGTTTCTCTTCTCTGATCCGGTCCCTTCCCTTCCTTCCTTTCCCCTTGCCCTTTCTTTGTCGTTAACTGGCTTATCTCCCCTCTCTTATATCCTGCCTTCTTCTCCCTCACTCTAGCCGTGCCTTCCCCTCTTACCAAGCCCCACACCTCACTAGGGACTATTATTTCAGCTATTTACAAGCCCTGCTGCTAGTCTTGGCTACCTGTGTACTCAAGTTTGTAAGTATTTGACTATTTGTGCCAGGAGACTGGAGCCGGTAGCTCTTGGACCCCGCCTTTCCAACCGTTGGTTGTCTAATGTACTGACTCCTGACCTATTTTTCCTCTATCATATGTACTATGTATATTTCCGTCACACACACACACACACACACACACACACACACACACACACACACACACACACACACACACACACACACACACACACACTTGACAGGGTCACAATTGACAGGATAGACAAGGATAAACTATTCAAAACTGGTGGGACGCGAACAAGGGGAGACAGATAGAAACTGAGTACCCAAATGAGCCACAGGGACGTTAGAAAGACCTTTTTTCAGTGACAGAGTAGTTAACAGGTGGAATGCATTAGGCAGTGATGTGGTGGAGGCTGACTCCATACACCGTTTCAAATGTAGATATGACAGAGCCCAGTAGGCTCAGGAATCTGTACACCAGTTGATTGACAGTTGAGAGGCGGGACCAAAGAGCCAAAACTCAACCCCCGCAACCACAATTAGGTGAGTACACACACACACACACACACACACACACACACACACACACACACACACACACACACACACACACACACACACACACACACACACACACACACACACATCCCCAGGAAGCAGCCCGTAGCAGCTGCTGAACTCTCAGGTACCTATTTACTGCTAGGCAAACAAGGCCATCAGTTGAAAGAAACTGCCCATTTGCCTGGGGCAGATTGAACGATCAATCGTTCCACCTTTCCCAGGATTGTATACTATTATCCCAACGGGCAAGAACCACACCTCGTGTCAGCAAGGCGGACAGCCCGCCTGCTATCATTCTCACACTTTACTTCCCATTTCTAAAATTTCCCCCTTCTCCTGTACCCCTCCGTCCTCTTTACTCCTCCCCATAAAAGCCACATTCTCACATTTCGCTCATACCGTTAATCAATTTCCCCCCATTATCGTACATCATTAGTTTCAGATGAAACAGATTATTAAAAGCCTTATAATCTTAAAAATAATTATTAAAATTATATATAGCTACTTAATTAGACCTTTCAACATGAAGGGCATCATTAACGACCTGTTTATATTGACCACTGGGGGACCAGGCGTCCAGGTGCCCGTCTCCAGCTTTAAATATATATTGAGTTCAGATGGGAAAAGTCGGACTGGCTCAGCTGGTGTCGTCAGGGGAGAGGAACTGGCGTCCCTTACCGGGAAATAACGAAACTAAACTACAACTCCACTTCACGCTCAACCGGCAGTCAACTGGAAGTGTGGGGGAGGTTGTAAGGTTGTCCGGGTCTTGGGTAGTATGTTGACCAGACCACACACTAGAAGGTGAAGGGACGACAACGTTTCGGTCCGTCCTGGACCATTCTCAAGTCGATTGTGGCCCTGTGTAGTATGTTGGGGGTATAGATGGGAGAGGGACTGGTTATAAGAGGCAGTGGATGAAGGGAGAGGCAGTGGATGAAGGGAGAGGCAGAGGATGAAGGGAGAGGCAGAGGATGAAGGGAGAGGCAGAGGATGAAGAGAGAGGCAGTGGATGAAGGGAGAGGCAGAGGATGAAGGGAGAGGCAGTGGATGAAGGGAGAGGCAGAGGATGAAGGGAGAGGCAGAGGATGAAGGGAGAGGCAGAGGATGAAGGGAGAGGCAGTGGATGAAGGGAGAGGCAGAGGATGAAGGGAGAGGCAGAGGATGAAGGGAGAGGCAGTGGATGAAGGAAGAGGAAGTGGATGAAGGGAGAGGCAGTGGATGAAGGGAGAGGCAGTGGATGAAGGGAGAGGCAGTGGATGAAGGGAGAGGCAGTGGATGAAGGGAGAGGCAGTGGATGAAGGGAGAGGCAGTGGATGAAGGGAGAGGCAGAGGATGTAGTCTCCCACAGGAGTACTAACCGATCTGAGTCATTCTGAAGGGCAGGTTACGAGAGGGATAAAGATGGGTGGGACTCAAGCTCCTGTCCTCAGGGAGATCACCTGACTGTCGCTGGAAGAGCAGGGACAGACGGCGACAATCTAGAGCGAGAGACACAAAAGTTAACCTCTATATGCGTATAAACATACATTAACATGTTAACGAGACAGCTGGCCAATGGGGAGAAATTTTAAGCCCAACACACCAGTAATGGAAAATAGTTGACCAGTCCAGCAACGAGGAGGCCAGGTCGACGACCGGGCCGCGGGGTCGCTAAGCCCCGAAATCACCTCAAGGTATAGTTGACCTACAACCCCATCACAAGAGCCGTTGTATTGCCTCCAACATCAGCACATCGGAGCCGGATCGGACACCATCGAACACCAACGACGAACCGGAGTGGAACTGGTGGCACTCAATTCGAGAGAGAGAACGGGCCTGCCGGGACATTGATCCCTGTAACCAACACAACGTGAGGCTTTTACTGCTTATAGAAAACAGCCTTTTAGAATTGGAGAAAATAACATATTGAACAGGCATAACAAAGTCATTTAGTAACTGGGCAAAGGCCTAAGGTAGATGAAGTTGACCATTATAGCCGTGTCAAAATATTTTGAGAAGAAATAAGCCGAATTTTCCATTTATCTGAGAAGAAAAAGTTTTCCCCAAGTTTGTGTTTCCACCGATTGCTCACATATAGAAAACGTTGCTCACTTCCATAACTAGTTGGCAAACAGAAAACGTTGGCAAATGTAAAGAAAACGTTGGCAAACGTATAGAAAACGTTGGCAAACGTATAGAAAACGTTGGCAAACGTATAGAAAACGTTGGCAAACGTATAGAAAACGTTGGCAAACGTATAGAAAACGTTGGCAAACTTATAATGAACGTTGGCTCGCGTATGAAACGCGTTTGCTGAATTACGAAATATCATCTACAATGTGCTCAGCTAATACATCAACCACGATATGGGGCATTAATGAAATACATCAACTACAATAACTGGCATCAGTGGTGGGGGCGCTGTGGTGGTGTTAGCGACGGCGGCGAGGCAGCGACCCGTCCTCTTAAAAATAGTCGCTTCTCACTCGTATGCGCTCCATGGTCAAAAATGGACGAAACTTTAAATGAAATCGGCTCGCAAAAGTGACATACCGTCCCTTTTTCTGTTTGAGTCCTCTAGCTGGCTTACTCGGTTAGGTTAGGAGAGGAAACTTTTTAATTAACGTTTTTCATGACGTTTTAAAACATTAGAATTTCCTGCCCTCCTAACCTACCACAGGACCCTTAACTTACTGTTTTGAAAAAAAAAAATCCAAAATTTATTTTCAATTTTTTTTCTTTTTTGAAATACGTCCATTTTCGGCCATACGGGCAAAAGCCTAAATTCAGACGTAATTTGTAAGAGACAGGTTGGGGGCGGCGGCCACGTGCTCCTATCGTGGGTCATCTGTCATAGTGGCGGCTTCCTGTGAGAGCCAACCCCAGGGTCCAGCACCGCACGCCCAACCACTTGGGTTGGACGGTAGAGCGACGGTCTCGCGTCATGCAGGTTGGCGTTCAATCCCCGACCGTCCAAGTGGTTGGGCACCATTCCTTCCCCGCGTCCCATCCCAAATCCTAATTCTGTCCCCCTTCCCAGTGCTATATAGTGGGAGAGGCTTGGCGCTTCCCCTGATAGTTCCCAATCGTCCCTGCACCACACGCAATACTAGCACCCAGCCCCCTGCATAACATGACGGACCTCGCACTGTACGCAAGCCTCACGCCCTGGCCTGCACGCAAGCCTCACGCCCTGGCCTGCACGCAAGCCTCACGCCCTGGCCTGCACGCAAGCCTCACGCCCTGGCCTGCACGCAAGCCTCACGCCCTGGCCCCAATATATCAACAGATCCATTATTCAACACGGTCCTCCCCGACCTTCTTCCCAGCTATTCCAAACGTAATGCTTAGTTCACTAGGGGTCTTTTGGGGTCTAAAGCTGGTGGTGGGGTCCTGGGCTGGCGGTGGGGTCCCGGGCTGGGGGTGGGGGTCCTGGGCTGGCGGTGGGGGTCCTGGGCTGGCGGTGGGGGTCCTGGGCTGGCGGTGGGGTCCCGGGCTGGCGGTGGTGGTCCTGGGCTGGCGGTGGGGGTCCTGGGCTGGCGGTGGGGGTCCTGGGCTGGCGGTGGGGGTCCTGGGCTGGCGGTGGGGGTCCGGGGCTGGCGGTGGGGTCTGGGGCTGGCGGTGGGGGCGATCTTGGGCTGGGCTTGAACTGATAGCGGGCTTGGACATATATATGGTGGGTTCGGGGAGGAGGAATTGTGTGTGTGGTGACCTTGGGGTGAAGCCTACTCTTATAATGGAGGGTGGTGCACGGAGCACGGCCGCCTGAAGACTGGTTCAAACACTGAGGCCCGAGACTAAACTTAGTTCTGGTTTACTGCTCTTTATATTATTTGGTGAAGTTTAAATTAAAAGAAGAGTCAGTTCAAATAGAAAAGTGTCTGATTAGTCTCTCTTTGGCTAAATGTTTACAAAGGGAGGGAAGGACGGAGAGGGAGAGAGAGGAGGAGAGGGAGAGAGAGAGGGAGAGGGGGAGAGAGAGAGGGAAGGAGGGAGGGAGGGAGGGAAGGATGAGTGTGATCTTCATTTACCATTAAGAACGTGGCAAGCAAGACAACCAGGAGACATACTTCCCTATAAGGCGCACTTCCTACCATACATGACCGCAGAGGCTGCCTAAACCTTACACGAAGCACAAGTTTGCTCCCATCTTGAGTACACACCGCTCGCCTGGATATCCCCCACCACCCACCCACCCACAATCATCTATCTGACTTCTGGAGGAAGTGCAAAGCCATGCGAGAAGGCGTATCTCTAGTCTTGACCCATTCTGGTTGCAATGGTCGTAAAATCAGAGCCTTTACCACCGGAGAGATGTCAGGTGCCTTACTGTTATGTATTACGGCTGTGTTCTCAAGATCTCTAGCATAGCTTCACTTCGGGGATAACCAGGAGCTGGTGGCCACAACACAAGGCGCTCAGCCATAATGCCTAATGCTGGCCGTGCTATTTTCAAGAGTATTCACTTCTATACTGACTCGCATTTCGAACATGGTCGCTCAACACGTAGATACAAGTGAAAACTTCAAATGACCATATTCAGGTTCTGGACCACAGTTTACTGCCTCCTTCCATTCCTCCCTCTACCTCTTCCTTTCTCCTTCCATTTCGTCCCTCCTTTCATTTAATCCTTCTTCCCATCTTCTCTCCTTCTCTTCTTCCATCCTTTCGCCTCCAGCTTAACCTCGTTCCCACCATCAAGAATTCGCCCCGTCCTCTCGGCAACATTTCAAGGCCGCTCCCCAACAAAGCCAAGTCGGCCGTGAACTTGTTCCAGCAACCAGCATCCTCCTTCACATCCTTGTACCTTCCTCGACACGCCCTCCTGCCTCCCTGCCTGCTGGCCTGCCTGCTGGCCTGCGTGCTGACCTGCTGGCCTGCCTGTAAGCCCTCCTACCTTCGTACCTACCTGCCTGCCTGTCTGCCTTCCTACCTACCTGCCTGTCTGCCTGCCTTCCTACCTTCCTGCCTGCCTGCCTGTCTGCCTGCCTTCCTTCCTACCTGCCTGCCTTCCTACCTTCCTGCCTTCCTACCTTCCTTCCTACCTTCCTGCCTACCTGCCTGCCCTTCTTCCTTCCTTGCCAGCCAGTCTGCTCAAAGATATAGAAATGAGTTTGTTTTGCTTCTTTGTCCCAGCTTTGGGTTTCTGTGTGTCTATTTACTATTTGTGTCTGCAGAACCGAGTCATTAGCTATTGGACCCCGCTTTTCTAATCAATCTATTTTTTCTTCTATTATGTCACTATATATATTTCTCTCTACCAGACGCGCGCGCGCGCACCCCCCCCCCCCCTCCCACACACACCACATGATCCTGTGGTCCCGGGTTCGATCCCGTGCGCCGGCGAGAAACGATGGGCAGAGTTTCTTTCACCCTGTGCCCCTATTACCTAGCAGTGGATAGGTACCTGGGAGTTAGTCAGCTGTCACGGGCTGCTTCCTGGGGGGGGGGGGGTGTGGAAAAAAATTAGTAGTAGTAGAAATAGTTTATTGACAGTTGAGAGGCGGTGCAAAAGAGCAGAGCTCAACCCCAGCAAGCACAACTAGGTGAATATATACATCCCCAGGAAGCAGCTCGTAGCAGCTGTCTAACTCCCAGGTACCTATTTACTGCTTGGTGAACAGGGGCATCAGTCAGGGTAATAGAAACTCTGCCCGTTTGTTTCTGCCTCTGTTGGGGAACGAACCCGGGCCCTTAGGATTACGACCCCCAAGATATGTCCACTCAACCGCGAGGCCCCTGTGTGTGTGCGCGCGCGCGAGCGAGAGAGATATATGTAAATATATATGATAGAGAAAATTATTTCGAGTATCAGTCCATCAGACACAAATAATAAATGCATATTCACGAGACCACAGCCGTCAGCTGCTTGTGACAGCAGTAAGTCTGTTGATTAATTGTATGCCAGGAGTAGAATGACAAGCCTAACAGCTCTTTCTTCTTGCTGTGTTAGTCCTGCGCGGGCCCTGAGCTGCCTCACTGTTACTTGTTTCTTGTTTCTGTTTACTTAAGCGGAGTATGTGTATTTATGACTTATGTTCGCTTCAGTAAGATTATGCCCCGTGTGTTTAACAACTTCTTCTGCTCTGTTGAAGCTTAATTGAAATCTTATTGGGTTTGTAACTGTGCGTTGTGGTAGTTAATGTTCCAGTGGTGTGTCGGGCATTTCTCCACAGTACTGAGATTTCCTTATTTTCTGGAACCTGTAAGTCTAGTTCCCATGCACATGGGTATCCAAGCCTGATGCGGTGTTAGTGTACTTCTGTTGTTCTACTGCTCCCTTTCATCAAACTAAGGGGTTCGTAGTTGGTTGAATTCTTGTACTAACCCGCAGATCCTGATGTTGCAACTGCTGTGTTGTGGTCACTGTACATCTTCTGCATTGCTCTGTTTCTAATTACTTTCTTAATCTGTGATAGACTCTGTGGTATGTAAATGTCTACATTTCTTCTCTTAGTTGCAAGTTTTGCAGCTTCGTTCGCAATGTTATCCCATATTATTCGTTCATACATCTTCTTAACAATATAATGCCGCAAAATAATGTTATAGTTCAACGAAACCAAAAAAATAAAAGCTATATTTTTAGTTCTGAGTAGAGCATCTGACAGGTGTTTGTGGTGTATTTGGGAACACTCTCACCCAGCACGCCGCGTGAGCAAGAGCAGCCCGGGTTCGAGACTTGAGCAAGGAGAGACGACTGGACATTTTTTTTTTTTTTTTTTGAGATATATACAAGAGTTGTTACATTCTTGTACAGCCACTAGTACGCGTAGCGTTTCGGGCAAGTCCTTAATCCTACGGTCAATGGAATACGATCCCCTGCCGCGAAGAATCGTTCTTTGTTTCATTGTTTCTTAACTCTTCGCCACTGTTCACCCAACAATAATTCTGGATCTGGATGTCAGTCAATTGCCGGACTGTGTTCCAGTGATAACCAGTAGGGTAAGTGAGCCGTGGGAGGGTACACCACTCACCATTCAAACTTGAGAAATAAGTCGTCTGTTCCTAATAAAAGTAACATAATGGGGGGGAGGGGCTCCGACAACCCATAGATCAACATTTACTAGTGACGAGCCTTTTCTAACCAAAGGATATAAGACAGACTAAATGTGTTCCATCGTCTAGGGGTGGCCCGTCTCTTTCCCCTGGAGTGCATGACCTATCCAATCCGACTTCATTATTAATCTAACACAAAACTCACAAGAGCTCTTGTCTGTAAGGTGGCAATGATGGCGGTGTTGTGGCGAGTACAATACTACCAATATATCAGTGCCAACAGCGCGATGCTACTCTGTACGTTTTAATCTCTGAGCATTAAAAAATAACTGATTTCTAAACATGAATGATTAGAGACGGTCTGTTTCTCCCAGAAAAACGACCTTAAACACTTGGATATACTGTACTGTATATGAACGAAGCTGACATTGAGGGCGTATTCTCTATGTCAGCTATTCTCTGGCGTATCCTCCTGCTCCTTTATTCTCCTAAACACAATTGATGTTTGAAGTCTGGAAAGCAACAAAAACTGTGCTTGTCGCTGACGACGCGGCTTTTAACGCCACAGGTAATGACTACGTGTTGATGACTGACTACTCCATCTCTGTGTTCCTTCCCCGCTTGTAATAGACCAGCTCCACCAGTGTTGTAGTCAAGTGACCTTCCCTTAACACTAAGTATATGATACAGCATAGTCACATGAGCAACTTTTGTTTTGTCTCACTTAATGTGTCACAAATTTACGCGTACCCATTATATTATCCATTAATATATATATTAATATATTATATATTATATTATATTAACCCTGTGGTTCATGGATAATATAAGTGTCGCAATATTAACGGTTTCTCGAAATACTACAGTTCAGTTCATTGCTCTCTCTCTCTCTCTCTCTCTCTCTCTCTCTCTCTCTCTCTCTCTCTCTCTCTCTCTCTCTCTCTCTCTCTCTCTCTCTCTCTCTCTCTCTCTCTCGCTCTCTCTCTCTCTCTCTCTCTCTCTCTCTCTCTCTCTCTCTCTCTCTCTCTCTCTCTCTCTCTCTCTCTCTCTCTCTCTCTCTCTCGTTGTGCTGTGCCCCTGAGCGACTCCCCAGTCAACCTTCACTTAATGAAGCCAATTTCCCCTCTTCCTTGACCTATCAGTCTCTGCTGATTTTTGCCTCGCTTACCCTACCTAACCCATTTCCTTTCGCCTAATTCTTTCCCCTCCCTCCCTAGATTACAATTTTTTCTGTATTTCCCCTTTCTGTTCTTCTCTCCCCCCCCCCCCGACCCACACCAAAAAAGAAAAAAAAGCGTTCTCGTTGTCAACACTCTCTCTCTCTCTCTCTCTCTCTCTCTCTCTCTCTCTCTCTCTCTCTCTCTCTCTCTCTCTCTCTCTCTCTCTCTCTCTCTCTCTCTCTCTCTCTCTCTCTTTCAGTATTGTCATTGTTACAGTGATATGGTGATGGGAAAAGTATAAAGTACATTATTAGCGATGAAACAGTGTTGAGCAGTAATACAGTGGTACATGTTGCTGTAGTTACAGTGACTCATATAGTATTGTGAACTCGTATACTGCCGAAATCGTAGAGAACAGTAACGTATCTTGACGTTACCGAGATGATTTCGGGGCTTTTTAGTGTCCCCGCGGCCCGGTCCTCGACCAGGCCTCTATCCCCAGGAAGCAGCCCGTGACAACTGACTAACACCCAGGTACCTATTTTACTGCTAGGTAACAGAAAAAAGCTCTGCCCATTGTTTCTCGCCGGCGCCCGGGATCGAACCCGGGACCACAGGATCACAAGTCCAGCGTGCTGTCCGCTTGGCCGACCGGCTCGTATGTAAAGTGTACAATATAATTTGCGTTACAGTGGTACTGCACACTCGGTACCCATGGTGAGGTTCCGTCCCGTCAATAGCCTTTCTCACGTCCAGACCCAACAGATCTAACCTCATCTCTGGTAATTTCATACCGATTGATTGATTGATGAAGATTAAGCCACCCAAGAGGTGGCACGGGCATGAATAGCCCGTAAGTGGTGGCCCTTTCGAGCCATTACCAGTATCAAAAGATGATACTGGAGATCTGTGGAGGCGCAACTGCACCCTGCGTGACGGGAGATGTCTCCCGGACCAAGTGGTGACCAAATGGTGAATTTCATACCCTTTCATGCGGCCTGGTATACGGCACCTCTCCTGCTGCATGGACCTCTCTTCGTTCCTTTAGGACAGGCTGGCTGCCCATTACTTATTTTTCGTGATCAGGATTTCTGGAGGTAAATGATCCGAGTCAGTGTCCTGGGCCAGGTTTCACCAAGCATTTACTTACAATCCAGTACGTCTTGTCTCAAGCTCTGGTGGCTTTGATTACATTCATTAAACAGTCTACGAGCATCGAAACTTCCCAATGAAATGTTATTGTTGTTAGAAACAGCCTCCCTGTGTATCAGCGCTCGGGAACCGTTTAATAAACGTAAACAAAGCCGCCGAGGATCGAGAAAAGACGTTCGGGTTCGTAAATAAATGCTTCTTGAATCCTGGCCCAGGTTATTGTGAAGGGGGGGGGGGGGGGGGGTGTGGGGATGGAGGGGTTGAACCGCTCTCCCTGCACGTAGTGTTTTTTTTTTTTTGAGATATATACAAGAGTTGTTACATTCTTGTACAGCCACTAGTACGCGTAGCGTTTCGGGCAGGTCCCTGGAATACGATCCCCTGCCGCGAAGAATCGTTTTTTCATCCAAGTACACATTTTACTGTTGCGTTAAACTGAGGCTACAGTTAAGGAATTGCGCCCCGTAAATCCTCCCCGGCCAGGATACGAACCCATGACATGGCGCTCGCGGAACGCCAGGCGAGTGTCTTACCACTACACCACGGAGACTGTAGTGTTCAGCATGATCACTCATGTTCATGTACTCCCGTAATGATAACCACAAATTAGGCTGGGTAACATTTAGATGCGTACATGCGAAAATAACATCAATAAATGGGTAACCAAATAATTATATTATGGGGGTTTCTATAAGCATTATCAGCAGTTGGTTGTACAATATTAACTTCAAAGCAAATGTCCGGGGTTTTAAATATTCAAGAACTGACGACCATCATTAAGAGAAGCAAATATCTGCATGAAAAGGATTTCTAGTGAGCATTAAATCCACTTAAGACATATCTGGAAAGTATTTATTTAGTTCATTTTGCAGTGAGAAGTGTTTCACTGTCAAATTTGCCATCCGTTCTGCACTCTGAGACCCGTAAGGTCGACCTAGAGTGTAGACTCACCCTGGGACCCGTAAGGCCAACCTAGTGTGTAGACTCACCCTGGGACCCGTAAGATCGACCTAGAGTGTTGACTAACCCTGGGACTCGTAAGGCCGACCTAGAGTGTAGACTCACCCTGGGACCCGTAAGGTCGACCTAGAGTGTAGACTCACCCTGGAACCCGTAAGGTCGACCTAGAGTGTACAGTACTCACCCTGGGACCAGTAAGGCCGACCTAGAGTGTAGACTCACCCTGGGGACCCGTAAGGTCGACCTAGAGTGTAGACTCACCCTGGGACCAGTAAGGTCGACCTAGAGTGTAGACTCACCCTGGGACCCGGTAGGTCGACCTAGAGTGTTGACTCGCCCTGGGAACCGGTAGGTCGACCTAGAGTGTAGACTCACCCTGGGACCCGTAAGGTCGATCTAGAGTGTAGACTCACCCTGGGGACCCGTAAGGTCGACCTAGAATGTAGACTCACCCTGGGACCCGTAAGGTCGATCTAGAGTGTAGACTCACCCTGGGGACCCGTAAGGTCGACCTAGAGTGTAGACTCACCCTGGGGACCCGTAAGGTCGACCTAGAGTGTAGACTCACCCTGGGACCCGTATGGTCGTTCTGAGTCCGCAACGCTCAACCATGTTCCAGTAATTACACTCGGAATCCGTATTTCCAGCAGTGAGGTCATCAGCCCTGGTAATTAGGGTTGGCCTGCGGGCTGTGGCGGAGGCGACGGGCTGTCAGGCAAATGAAAGCCTTGTTTATTTCACGTCTTGGACAGGAGAGACTGCTGAAGAGGAGAAGGGAAGGGAGGATATTGAAGGAAGGGAAATAGACGATTAGAGGTGAAGGGCGAGGAAGAGAAGGACGAGGAAGAGAAGGACGACCATAACGAGGAGAGGAATGAAGAGGAGGATGAGCAGGAGAAAGCAAAGGAGGAAGGGAGAAGGAAATGTATCAGGGAGTATATGAGGGTTGCGGATGACTCTGGCTGGGACTCGTTGATTACTGCAATATTTGCTAGGAAGCTTTGCGGTTGCTGAGACAAGGCAGGAAGAAAATGAAACAGATCCTGAGTACGAAGGCAGAGCGGTCCTAAGGCAGAGAAGGAGAGAGAGGGAGAACTGGAGGCCTCAAAGGAACAGGAGAGGTACTGAGTACGAATAATATACCAAGAAGTGACAAAGAGGAAATCAAAAACTTCCAAGAACTTGACTCCAGGCTTCTGGGAGTTGGCAGAAATGGCATGGCCATAGGGGAGGATGGGGGGTGAGAGGGTGTTAATAGGGTGAGAGGAGCGATGAGAGCGAGGTAAAGGGATCAGAGGGAGGCCAACACGGTGCGGAGTCGGCAGCCACGTGGCCCAGGCAACACGCCCGTAAAAATAATCGCAGAGCTGAGCGGGAAGGAGGTATTGCGACCGCGGGACGGGACGTGCCGCAGGACGGGACGTGCCGCAGGACGGGACGTGCCGCAGGAACAACAAACAGGAAGACAGGTGTGAGTAGCGGAACGGGCGGGAGAACAAGATGAAGCACGCAATAGTCGGGGATAACAATGTCAGGGGAGGACGTTCTGCCTCTTCCCAAACCACATGCACACGTGCGCGCGCGAACACACACACACACACACACACACACACACACACACACACACACACACACACACACACACACACAGACACACACACACACACACACACACACACACACACACACACACACACACACACACACACACACACACACACACGAAGCACTATAAGCCTCCTGCATGATCCTAGATAAATTCATCAGGAGTCTTAGTTTAGTGCTGTTAGATTCCTTACAGCAGAATATTATGATAATTAGTACACGAAAATTATTCTGATTTGGTATTCCAAGGATACACAGGTGAGGGGAGGACATGTCCCTTCCTCTTGTGCTCTCGTATTCACCAGAAGAACGCAGTGGGGATAAGGTATGAAGCCTGTGCTAGGGGTGGGCACTCGGCATGCTAGGCTGTGAATATTTTGTTTAATTCAGTACAGAGGCAGAGAGGCACAAAGGTAGCTGGAGTTGTAGGAAGGACATTGTGGGAAGGTAGGGATGTTCCTGTCAGGTGTACAAGGGGGAAAAAGTGTCCAGGAGGAAATCAATATAAATCATGATGCTATGTGGAGCTGCGATGTACAGTGGTTGAAGATAAGTTCGTTCCTGTCCCGTTTGTCTGTGTATACTCTCTCAAGCTACTCTGATATTACACCTAATTTATTCCTTTTATATATCCCCTCCCCCACACACCTGCCATCATAGATCTGTCGTCCCACACACCTGCCGTCCGCCACCCAACACCTGCCACAACACTCCCTACTCCTCCTCACACTTAGTCATTTAGTCACCTGGTCTAAAGTACAGTCATTTTAACCGGGTCTCAAGGTGTGCGAATGTGGATTATGGTCATCGCAAAAAATAAGTGACATTTGTAATGCAACACTTGTGTGGGTGTTGCCAGGTGACGCAACATTGTGGAGGAGAATCATAACAAACGAGGGCTACAGGATGCTCCACTAGGAGCTAGCCTGCTGGTGTGGGCAAACAAATGGCTCCTAGACTTCAATCGAAACAAATGCAAGGTCTTGCTAATAAAAAAAAAACAGACGATATAAAACCCCAGAGGGAACACTACCCAATCACGTAAAGGATTAAACCTCTGCCAGTGAGAATAGAGGACTTGGGAATAAGACATAACACCGAACATATTACCAACCAGACACAATAATATATTCACATCTGAAACATATGCTGATCTCGTGTATATCAGAATAGCCTTCAAGCTGCAGGACATTTGTACACAAAGAGTGTTGACCAGACCACACACTAGAAATTGAAGGGACGACGACGTTTCGGTCCGTCCTGGACCATTCTCGACGTTCACAATCGACTTGAGAATGGTCCAGGACGGACCGAAACGTCGTCGTCCCTTCAATTTCTAGTGTGTGGTCTGGTCAACATACTTCAGCCACGTTATTGTGACTCATCGCCTGCACACAAAGAGTGACCCTCAAGACTGGATGGTGTTGAGGAACAGGTGGAGTCGTTCAGTCTTCATGTCTCTCTTTTTAACAAAATAAAACTCCTTATAATTTTCAATTTATGAGTTGTGGGTTATTTAGGTAGTTGTCTACCAAACACGTGGGCAGACAGTGCTAACCCGCATGTGTACACTTTGTCGAGTTCTCCAGGGACACAGAGCACGTGCAGCAACATGCCACACTCAAATACACGCAACAACACACCACACACAAATACACGCAACAACATACCACACACAAATACACGCAGCAACATACCACACACAAATACACGCAACAACATACCACACACAAATACACACAACAACACACCACACACAAATACACGCAACAACACACCACACACAAATACACGCAACAACACACCACACACAAATACACGCAACAACACACCACACACAAATACACGCAACAACACACCACACACAAATACACGCAACAACATACCACACACAAATACACGCAGCAACATACCACACACAAATACACGCAACAACACACCACACACAAATACACGCAACAACACACCACACACAAATACACGCAACAACACACCACACACAAATACATGTATGGAAATTAACGTGCATCAGAATGGAGAGTAAACACTTTCCTCCAGTTCTGCTTGAAGACACTTTTAGCTGCGAGATAGAAGTGAAGATGGAAGTGAAGATGAAACAAGAGATGGAAGATGAAACACTTTACGTACACTGTACTCGACGTTCACTTGTTCATTAAGACACTGTGTACACCATTTCGTACACTTGCAATAATACATAGCTACCACCGCACATATTGCTCACCTGCTTCATAGCATATCTGCCATTACACACCTGTCACCTTGCATGTATATCCAAATTCAATCCTGTTCTATTACATAACTGATCTATTACATATCTATGTCATAATACATTTGTCTCATTATACACGTTCTTTAAATAAACATCTGTTCCATTTCATATATGCCTTAAATACATATTATTATACACCTGCCATCTTACGTACCTGAGCCTTACCTGAGCAGCACCTGATCCACACCTGAGCCACACCTGAGCCTTACCTGAGCCACACCTGAGCCTTACAAGGTGAAAGGTTGGTGACCGAAGAGATGCACTTATAGGCTCCCAGAACACGTCACGATTATAGAGTCAAGTTTTTGTCCGGAGGGAGAGGTGGTGGGTGGGGGGGGGGGGGGTTGTGGGGGGGAGGGGTGGTGGGGGGGGGGGGTTGGGGGGGGTGGTGGTGGTGGTGGAGGGGGTGGTGATGGTAGGGGTGGTGGAATGGGTGGTGGTGGTGGTGGGGGTTATGGAGCGGGTGATGGAGGGGGTGGTGGAGGGGGTGGTGGAGTGGGTGGTTGAGTGGGTGGTGGTGATGGTGGGGGTGGTAGTAGTGGTGATGGTGGTGGGGGTGGTGGGGGTAGTACTGGTACTTACCTATCAGTTACTTCGGGGAATGAGGTCTAGCTCCTCATCCCGCGCCTGCCACCAGCCTTGTTGTAACTGTTGACTTATTATTTAACTATTCTCATGTTAGAATTCCTTGTTAAGTCTGGCCAGGTGGTTGGTGAGGGAGGCGACGTGAACGACTGCTTTCCCCAGTGATGGTTATCTTGAGGTTATCTTGAGATGATTTCGGGGCTTTAGTGTCCCCGCGGCCCGGTCCTCGACCAGGCCTCCACCCCCAGGAAGCAGCCCGTGACAGCTGACTTAACTCCCAGGTACCTATTTACTGCTAGGTAACAGGGGCATTCAGGGTGAAAAAACTTTGCCCATTTGTTTCTGCCTCGTGCGGGAATCGAACCCGCGCCACAGAATTACGAGTCCTGCTAGCTATCCACCAGGCTACGAGGGCCCCTAGGGTGATGTGTAGACCACTCGTACAAGGGTTCGAGTATTTCCTCATGTTTCTTCCGACTCATTTGTATTTCCCAGCTACTACTAATATCCTCTCGTCCTGCTTTCTCTCACCTTAATGAGGGTGTCCTTGTCCACCTTGTAGATTCCCCTGAGTATCTTGTATGTTGCGATCATGTCCACTTTGTTTCTTCTCTCCTCTAGAGTTGTGAGGTCCATAGTTCCTTTAACCTATCATAACTCAGCCCTCTCAGCTCTGTCAGTAGTCTTGCTGCAAACATTTTTACTTTTTTAAATTTTGGTTGTATGCTTCACAAGACGACAGATTCCAGGCCGGTGCAGCATATTCCATTGTTGGTCTAACAAAGTGCTGAAATTATATCCACTCTCAAATCATCTCTCTGAGTCCTGTAACTGCCTTCCCCTTATGGGGTTACCTTGAGGTTACTTTGAGGTGCTTCCGGGGCTCAGCGTCCCCGCGGCCCGGTCGTCGACCAAGCCTCCTGGTTGTTGGACTGATCAACCAGGCTGTTGGACGCGGCTGCTCGCACCCTTGGTTGATACCTTCTGGTCTCCTTTCTCCCATTTCCATCTTCATTACGTTAAATTTGGGGGACTTGATCTCGAATCTCTTCTTGGAGTTTGTTAAGGTCCTCCTGTAACTTACTACAGTCCTCCTCGGTGTTTACATACCCCATAAACTTCTCGTCATCTGCCACATTGACATGTATGGTCTCACTCCCTCGAGTAGTGGTGATTGAAATGGTGGTAGTAGTCATAGTGGTAGTCGGTTGGGGCAGTTGTGGTAATGGGAGTAGCGGGGCAGAAATCAGGGCATTGATTGGTCATTTCAAATAACCCCAAAACGCCCATAGGCAGCGTTAAGAGTTCAGAATATAGTAAAATACAAGATTAATTCTGTAAAATACAGAATAAATTCTGAAAAACACAGGATTACTTTGGTAATGTTAGTAGATCATGGAAAGAAAAAGCATACAAATAAACTTGTAACGACTAGCAAGTGTTGGGACTTAGACCTCGGGTGCAGAAACCGGTTAGGCTATTCCTCGTCAGGTTCAGGAACCGATTAATTGATCTAACTTTAGGCACAGTAACCGGTAAGATTATATATGATCCGCCAAGACTTTTACATCCAGGTCTCCATTTACTACCGAATCCACAAAGGCAATCGTAGGGTTAACCGACGTCTTACTTACTTATCTTACCCTTCCCAGGATTCGAACTGAGGTCATCTCGCCTGTGTAGAGTGTGCGCGCGCTAACCACTGCACCATATGGTCCCTCCTTCCATTACAGTTTAAAGGAATATTTGACCTTTGATGTAACTGAGCTTACGAAGAATGGAACTTTAATATGGAGAACTGTGAAAGAATAGAACACTGGAATAGGAAATAGGACAATAATAGAACACTGGAATAGGAAATAGGACAATAATAGAACACTGGAATAGGAAATAGGACAATAATAGAACACTGGAATAGGAAATAGGACAGTAATAGAACACTAATAAATGCTTACACAACGAGGGCAATATTAATATAGTCCAAGAGGTCGAGGGCGACGCCAATAAAGAGCGACAGAACAAAGAACAAGAGAAGATGAGAAGCAACTTAATGAAGCCAACCTGTTGAAGAAATACAAATTAGAAAAGATGAAGACCAGAAGAACAAAGGGAGACGAATTCAGAAGGATGAGAGGAGAGAGAGAGAGAGAGAGAGAGAGAGAGAGAGAGAGAGAGAGAGAGAGAGAGAGAGAGAGAGAGAGAGAGAGAGAGAGTTGCAGAAGAAATGTATGCCACAAGAGCTCTGCATGAAGGAGCAGTGATACTATATATGGTAGCAAGAGGATAGTGTGCTGTGTACATGGAAGATAAAGAGTTAAAGTAGCATGAATTATTAATCTGAGAAACACGTGTATTAGGTGAGCAGGAAAAGCAAGTACTGACGCTTCTCTATAGGAAGATGTGGACTGTTTTAGAACTCAACAAATCAGAAGGTTGAGGAGCGAGAATCAAGAACGTTTGGCCGTCTTGAACGACTGACTGGACGAATGTAAACATTTGAAGACTGAATTTGAGGGAAGGAGAAGAGGAAGATAGGAAAGATAGAGAAGACAGTAGACGACATATTAAGTACTTGCCAACCTGTGCTTGCGGGGGTTGAGCTTTGACTTTTTGGTCCCGCCTCTCAACTACTAATCAACTGGTGTACAGATTCTGGAGCCTATTGGGTTCTATCATATCTACACTTGAAACTGTGTATGGAGTCTGCCTCCACCACATCACTACCTAATGGATTCTATTTGTTAACTACTCAGACACTGAACAAATTCTTTCTAATGTCTCTGTGGCTCATTTGGGTACTTAATTTCCACCAGTGTCCCCTTGTTCCTGTCATTTCCACTGAGAATTATATAGGTGGTTATCATGTCTACCCTTACTCTTCCGTCTTCCAGGGACGTGAAGTTTAGCTCTCGTAGCCTTTCCTCGTAGCTCATACCAGCTACGAGGACGTAGCTCACACACGTCCCAGTTCTGGGACGTGTGTGAGTGTGTGTGAGGATGAGGGAGTATGTGAGGAAGGGGGAGAATGAGAGTGTGAGGGGGGGGGGGGTTATCTTGAGATGAGATGAGATGATTTCGGGGCTTAAGTGTCTCCGCGGCCCGGTCCTCGACCAGGCCTCCACCCCCCAGGAAGCAGCCCGTGACAGCTGACTAACTCCCAGGTACCTATTTACTGCTAGGTAACAGGGGCATCAGGGTGAAAGAAACTTTGCCCATCGTTTCTCGCCGGCGCCCGGAGAAGTGCATGAAGACAACAAACAGTTCAGGTATAAAGTTTGATGGATGTGGTTGGTATTGAGTATATTTTATCTATAGTAGATATGATAATTCAGGAGGAGCACTGCACACCTGGTCTTGGGAAGCTGTGGGTGCTGGTGTGGATGGCGAGTGGTGTGTGCTGGTGTTTGTTTATCCCAAAGGTGCATGACTGTGTAGCCTGTGAAACATGTGTGGTATAGAGGAGTGTTCTCCCGGCTGATGCCTGCCCCACTCCGCTAGAGTGGGAAACAGTGTACTGATAACATATGAATGAATATATTCGCAAACAATATACAAGATTGAGGACCAATTTGAGAGAAGAAGAAGCAGTAGAAACAGAGGCAGCGGATGAAAGGTCAAGGGAAGGGGGATGGAGAGATCCTCTTGAGATAAACACAGCATCCAGAGGAGAGATAAGGCGATTAGGCAAATTTGAGTTATGTGCGAGTACCACCCGTGTTAAATATGTGTGTGTGTGTGTGTGTGTGTGTGTGTGTGTGTGTGTGTGTGTGTGTGTGTGTGTGTGTGTGTGTGTGTGTGTGTGTGAGATGAGAAGGACGACAATAATAATAATAATAATAATAATAATAATAATAATAATAATAATAATAATAATAATTATTATAACGTAATAAAATAATCTTATTAATATTAAGCATTACTTGAGACAGCATATCCTCCTATATATGGAACACCTCGGGCGACTGAGAGACTCGGTGAGGTATACAACAGCTTACATCTCTGCTCCTCACGAGGCAATTATGAGAAAGCAAAATAGGAGGTCGTGTAAGGCTATTCTATAACAACAGAACATTGTGCTAGAGATATCCACAGGTGACTTAGGAGATAAAACTGTCGATACGTCTAAGAAAAATAACAGATCTTGTCGACAATGAGATAACTCTATAAGGATAAGTCACATTATTAAGAGTTATTATTTAGTGTTGGTGAAGTAACATTGTGGTGGGTGAGGGTAAGCTTGCAGACTGGTGGGTGGGAGGAGCAGGTGTGATAACACGTATCAAGAACAGATAACATATACCTTTGTTTTGTTATCTACAGAGAACACTAAACTAGTCTCGAATAGATCTTGTACTCAAGGCAAGATGTAAACTAGATTAGTACCAATATTATGTGCAACATTGGAATTTTAATATAATATGCAAATATTTTAGCAATTTCAGGAAAAAACATATAAATGATTGAAAGCAAGTGGAAAATGTATTATTAATGTAAATAGCTGTTTACAATCAATTTACACACAGAGATCACACTAACGTGATGCGTCAAATGAACACATCCACAAGGGCCGTGACGAGGATTCGAACCTGCGTCCGGGAGCATCCCAGACACTGCCTTAATTAATAAAATTAGAACTTCGGTTTCAACTCTTTTTTTTTTAACCCTGTCGTAGTAGCTCAGTCGATTAAGGCAGTGTCTGTGATGCTCCCGGACGCAGGTTCGAATCCTCGTCACGGCCCTTGTGGATTTGTTCAATCAATTTACAAATCCATTTACAAGCACATGATGATGGGTCACCCACTGAGGATCACCCCAAAAGTATGGAAGCAGTGGGTGATGGTCGACCCAAACTAATAACCCCGACTATTAATACTGTCTCGCGGATTATCGGTCGCAGTGATTAGAATCCATAATGGAATGTTTGCCATTGATCTAGTGTTTATCCATGTCTACCGCTCTACCGTCCAGCCATGATTGGGCTGGACGGTAGAGCGATGGACTCGCTACATACAGGTCGGCGTTCAATCCCCGACCGTCCAAGTGGTTGGGCACTATTCCTTCCCTCCGTCCCATCCCAAATTCTTATCCTGACCCCCTTCCATGTGCTATATAGTTAAATGGCTTGGCGCTCTCCCCTGATAATTCCCTCCCTTCCTCGTCAATCCATTCATTCCTCATAAAATCCACAGAGCCTATTCCCTCCCCGATACATCAACCACTACCTGCGTCAACCTCTCTATACGACAACCAATCCATACATCCAATTTTCCATGCATACAACGATTCATACATCCCTCTCTATCCATTCATCCACCTATCCATTCATCCACCTATTCATTCATCCACCTATCCATAAACCCACGTAACTGTCCATTCATCCACCTATCGATAAACCCCGCTAACTATCCTCTCATCCATGCACCCAACTGCCACCCTCTCAGCCACCTGCAGAAGACCTTGTTGGGTTGGTGGCAGGTGGGGCCCGGGGAGTGACACTAGCACATGTAGCCGTCAGGAAGGGAAGAGATGGAAAAGGAAGAGGGAGGGAAGAGAGGGGTGGGGGACAGAGGAAGGGGAAGGGGGGGAAGGAGGGAGGAGGACACGCCAAGTGAGCGGATATGCGGAATGCTCTAATTGGATGACATAGGGAGGGAGGGGACGGGACTCGGGCGGGCGGAACACGAGGGTGGATGGGAGGCGATAACGTCCCGTGTCCGGTGATCTTGGACCACCAGAGATAACTGATATAGAGGCAGCTACGTGGGCTGTTATATTGTTGAGGTGGGTGGCGGTGAGCGCTAATTAGGCGCACATGCACGCTGAATCAACAAAAAGTAGGACCTGGAAATGACGATGTCTGACGATCTAACGTGTCAAAGAACATAACCAAGCAAATATAGCGTCGGTCAGAAGCATTGATAAGATGGATTACGAGAACCCTTCGGCTCCAGGGGTCCCATCAAGATGGTCAAACAGTTCAAGTCACTTGTGCTGTCCCGTCTCGAGTACTGTTTGATACTTATTTTCCCCTTTCCTAGCAGGAGAGATTGCTACGGCCAGGAGCACTATGCACCTTGGCGTACCTGGTACCTTAACCGCTAGACCACATTGACTGTACAAAAATGTTGGTGGCCGTGAGACTATGTATCCAACATCGACAGCGCTCCGTGGTCAGCTCGGGCATAGATATTTCATGGAAACACCTCACTTTGTGGGACCACGTGAGCAACACAAATGTGAACAAGCTTGAATGGTTCCCAAGACAATAAGCGCTTGCTTGGGGACCAAGCCAAAGACCACCGAGCGCTCTCCGTAGTTGGGTAAATAGTCTCACGACTTCCAACATTTTTGTAGAGTCGTGTGGTCTAGTGGTTAAAGAACCAGGTACGCCATGGTGAATAGTGCTCCTGGCTGTCTGGGTTCGAATCCTTCTGGGGTGTGGAGTTTTCAGTTATATATATATATATATATATATATATATATATATATATATATATATATATATATATATATATATATATATATATATATATATATATATATATTTATATATATATTTATATATATATTTATCTATATTTATCTATATATGTATATATATTTATAGATAATATGGATAATACTGAAGTGCCAGACCCATATCTACTCAGTAAAATAACAACATACTGGAGTGTACGATGTGGAAGGAAATGCAGAATAGAACCCCTTGAAGAACAGAGGTGACACCGGCACAGTCAGAGAACACTGTGTGAACATCAGAGGTCCAACATACTCCCATCGAGGGTAACAAATATTGCCGCAACAAAAGTGGACATCTTCAAGAGGAAAGTAAATACTTTTCTTCAAGAAGTGCCGGACCAACCGGGCTGTGGTGGATATGTGGGCCTGCGGGCCACTCCAAGCAACAGCCTGTTTGACCAAGCTCTCTCAAGTCAAGCCTGGCTTGACTTGAGAGCCTTTTCTGGGGGGGAGGGGAAAGTAAAGAGGAGGGAGAGGCATAGGTTAAGGAAAGTTTAGAAGTGGGAAATACAGTGAGAGGTATGAAAGCAGGCGGGCTGTCCGCCTTGCTGACACGATGTGTGGGTGTTGGCAGCTAAGCTTCACCATATATGGATGTCTATAGATGAATACTGTGTAGCATTCATATATACACACTCCGATGCTTCCACACAGGTTGTTCTGTTCAAAGCTATTTATTTTATTATTATTTATTCATACATTTACACACATATATATTAGTATATATATATATATATATATATATATATATATATATATATATATATATATATATATATATATATATATATATATATATATATATATATATTGTGACGATAATCTCTTTCAAGAGAGATTGAGCCAGCTCTTCCCTACATCATTCACGTCATGTTACAAGTACAAGATACTATATTGAAGATACGTCCACCAGTATCGCCAAACGTTTTGCCCAGGAAGCAAAGCGTACCTTGCACCACCCGACACGCCGGCTCCTCCGTCCGCCTTCAACGAGCAAACTACCCATTCTCCGCCTGCCTGCTCTTGATTGGCTGGTGTGTCGCCGACCGCACCTGCACTCACGCCCCCCCTACCTGAGTCGACGTCTGGGCCAGCACACGCCGTACTCCTCAGAATATCTCTGTGCTCTTAGAAGTTGACATCTCTCTCTGGTAGACTAAGCCCTGGCTGTCGTGTACTAAGGGAGGTGGCAGCTTAAGCCAGTATTCTCAGCACCTGATTATTATCATTATTGTCTTGCACTTCATTTTATTTTAGAGTAAATGTTACATTCATTAATTATTCATGTTGTTTTGTTTGTTGACTTGTTTTGAATTTTACGTAAGCCAAGGGATTGTCTTTGTTCATATCTTGTTTTCTAAAGTAATTAAAATTTCATTGTTTATATTTTGTGTGTTGTGTGTCTTTCCATTACCTTACCACAGACAAACAGGCAAGCAGTCTCTTTTTTTCTGTAAATGTGACAAGGCATTGCCCCCTGCCATTTGAGGTCTGCCGAACATCAACACTCCAACACTTTACCGTCACAATATATATATATATATGTATATATATACACACATATATATATACATATACACACATACCAAAAGAATAGGGGTGGTAGGAAAAGAAAATATCAAAGTGTTCAGTGAGGATCTACAAGGTCTTCTCTGAGTACTCTTTATTTTCTTCTCCGAGGCTATGGGTCCCTACACTTGCACCAGAGGTGGTACCCCCTCTAGGTATATTAAATATTATATATATATATATATATATATATATATATATATATATATATATATATATATATATATATACCCGTACATATACTCATTTATATGCATATACACATACATACTCAATTCTACCAATTATTGTGGGAAAGATTTCTGGTCAGTGTTTCACCTGGGAATTATGTACTGTGGGGCGGGGTTTGCATCTAGTGAATCGAGGCTCTTGGGCCACCAGCTGTGGGAGCGGGGCGTCTCATCTTGGAGCAATCTTTCTAACATTGGGTCCTCTAACATTTCAATGGTATTCCACACTCTGATGGCTTGGTGCTGCAGTCTGATGTTTAGTGGCTGTATGTTCAGGAGTTCGTGGAGCTCCTGGATTGTCTGATCATATGGTGGACGGTGTTTTGCTGCTCTCCTTAGCGCCTTATTTTTCACTGCTTGCAGTTTCTGCATGTTAGTTTTATTGATGGTGCGTAGTGGTATTGGGGGATACTCTAGATGCGGCCGAACTAGTACCTTATATAGGTGGATCTGAATGTTTGTATTGAGGCTTCGGAATCTCCTCAGTTTTCCTAAGGCTGCTTTGACTTTGCTTAGTCGGTCCCTTATATGAATTTGTATCCCTGTTCTATTTATCATGAGTCCCAGTATTCTGCCTACCCTCGCTATTGGATCGGATGGTTGTCAAGGATAATGGGGTCCGGGTTTCTTTTCGCAATGTGTATTATCTGAAACTTTTGTTTGTTATTGCTAATTTTCCTTATCTTCTCAAAGTTGTTTATGAGTTCAAATGCTGCCTTGGCCTTGTTGGCTAGTAGCGGCTTTGACGGTCCTGGTTGGCCTCGATCCTCCAGCACAAGGAGCCCTTCGAAACCTCTCCCCCCCCCCCCCCAATCCTCTCTCACAAACATAACTATCGGGTTCCAACACGTGGGTCGGGCAGACACCACGAAACCGATCTCAACAACCAGTAGAAAATGACCCCTTGAACTTCCAGGCGCCCCTCAACCCCATCCCCCCCTCATGGGGGCCCAGCCTGCACCTCATTCTGAAACCTATGACCACCTCCCGGCCCCATCCTCCCCCCATCCCCCAACATAACCCAAACATCCAATATAATTCCTGCTGTTTCCGCCTCTTTTGCTCATTGTTACATCACTCATGGTTTCAGTAATTACTGACACAGCGTTTCAATTCTCCTACCATGTTTAGCTTCTGCTCCCTTTGATTCTTTTACTCTAATTAGGTCGTGCTTCCTTCTTATCAGTTACCCTATTTGGTTAGGTTCTACGTATTTTTCAAGTAAACTTTCCCAGTTATAAATGTTCTTCCATTTAGGAATAAAGTTCTTGATTGGTAACCTATATTTATAAGCTTTCTCCCTCCCCCTCCTTAATCCTAACACCTCATCCAGATATCCTCTAATCCAACGCCCATTGATTTTCTGATTCGTGAGAGCCCATTTGTGCTAAGCTATCCACGATCCTCACGCTCCAACTACACCATTTATTAGCCCCTCTATCTGATACCCCATTCAAGAGCCTTAGGTTTCTGTTATTCCTACTCAGTAGCTCAACATTCTTGCCTCCTCCTCCAAGAACACATTCTTATTAGCCCGTCTGTAAGCCTCAATTTCTTGTAGCTCATCAAAGAGATCGAGATTTTATTACCCCCACCGAAGAGTGTTCCTTTCCTGCTAGCTACTCCTTCCAGCTGATTTTACTAGCTACTCCTTGTAGCTAGTGTAATCGACTTAAGAATGGTCCAGGACGGACCGAAACGTCGTCGTCCCTTCAGTTTCTAGTGTGTGGTTTGGTCAACATATTTCTGCCACGTTGTTGTGACTGCTCGTCTGCACTTGTGTACTCCTTGGTGCTACGCCTTTCAGCTACCCCTTTCAACTTCCCCTATTCAGAAACATTAGTTACACCGTTCCCCCATCATGGCTTGTCACTCAACTCCCCGAAAGCACTTTCCCCCTCCCAGACACCTGCAATTAAATCATTATACATATAAATCATTTGAGATTACATGCTCCAAACACATATGCAAGTAATTAGCTATTAATAGAATGGTAACACATATGAACTAATGATCCTTATGAATGAGTTACTCTAAACTGCTTCAGGTTCTATTCTGATATGTTAGAATCTAAGAAATGTTGAGAATTTGAGTCCTTGTTATGGAGGAAGGTTTTAGGTGGAGAGTAATGTTTACTCGCATGATTGTGCAGATTATTATTGAAAATTGTTAAAGTATTCGGTTCAGGAACTATGCCACCCGACCTGTGCCAAGTTTGCTCTCATCTAAGCCCTTTCTAAATCTAAATATGTCAAATATGCACCCAATGTTACTTTTTGTAGATATTGTGAATTTAACATCCAATTTGTATATCCTCTCTCTCTATATATTTTGTTGTTAGTTCACATCAATCGCATCCTCCTCCCCCTGCACCCCCCCCCCCCCAGCATCACCGCCGTGCATGACACAAATTGAACACAGAAGAACAGAGAAGATTCAGAGGTATGCCACCAGACTGGTCCCGGAACTGAGAGGTATCAGCCACGAGGAAAGGCTAAGGAGGCAGAAGCTTACGTACCTGGAAAACAGAAGAAGAGTAAGGGGAGACATGATAACCACCTACAAAATTCTCAGGGGAATTGACAGGGTGGACAAACTCTTTAGCACGGGTGGAACACGAACAAGGGGACACAGGTGGAAACTTAGTACCCAAATGAGTCAGAGACATTAGAAAGATTATTTTGTCAGTGTCAGAGTAGTTAAGAAATGGAATGCACTAGGAAGTGATGTGGTGGAGGCTGACTCCATACACAGTTTCAAATGTAGATATGATAGAGCCCAGTAGACTCAGGAATTTGTACACCAGTTGATTAACGGTTGAGAGGCGGGACCAAAGAGCCAAAACTCAACTAGATGACCACTAGGTGAGTTCAAATTTGAACAGAACAATAGCAAGATTGCAAGGCAAGGTTGTTTCTTGCTAAATTCCTTCCAAAAATCATTCATTGAATTGGGTTTTTAGTTTGACTGCAAATGGAATTTAAAATTATAACATCAAATATGTTCCTTGCAATTTATACTTGAAATCTATCCACCTTATATACGACTCGGAGAACTGTGTTAGCGATCTTCAATGCTCCTGCAACAACTCTTAAGCCTTAATTATTAATGAACGTACTTGTCAGGCTTCACGACTCGTCGTCACCCTTCGTTTGTAAGACGAAAATGTCGTCAAGGCTCACGGACTTGTTTGATTATTTCTTGTCTACAAATCTGAGCATTTGTTACTTGCAGCGACCACAGCTTATTTTCCGACTCCTGGTTCAACCTTGGCGCCGAGTGGATGTCTTGGTCCAGCAGCTCCGCGGCGGGTCGCTGGGAAACTTGTCACGATGGTCATTATTGGGTCTCCATACTGCCGTTAGGCAGATTGATACGGCGTCTGGCGCTCTTAATACCTGCTGCTCTTAATGTCTGGCGCTCCTAATGTCTGGTGCTCTTAATGCCTGGTGCTCTTAATGTCTGGCGCTCTTAATGTCTGTCGCACTTAACGTCTGGGGCTCTTAACGTCTGGGGCTCTTAACGTCTGGCGCTCTTAATGTCTGGCGCTCCTAATGTCTGGCGCTCTTAATGCCTGGTGCTCTTAATGTCTGGCGCTCTTAACGTCTGGCGCTCTTAATGTCTGGCGCTCCTAATGTCTGGCGCTCTTAATGCCTGGTGCTCTTAATGTCTGGCGCTCTTAATGCCTGGTGCTCTTAATACCTGCCGCTCCTAATGTCTGGCGCTCTTCATGCCTGGCGCTCTTCATGCCTGGTGCTCTTAATGTCTGGCGCTCTTAATGTCTGGCGCTCTTAATGTCTGGCGCTCTTAATGTCTGGCGCTCTTAATGTCTGGCGTTACAGGGAAGTTGATAAGAATTTTTTCCCGTCTTGTTGGATCTTCGGGCCGTGAAATTGTGTCCCGCTCAGGCTTGAGGCGTCTCACTCAGAGGCGCCGGGAGTCAGCGGGGCCTGGTGGCCTCCTGGTGTGACCTCGTGGCCTCCTGGTGTGACCTCGTGGCCTCCTGGTGTGACCTCGTGGCCTCCTGGTGTGACCTCGTGGCCTCCTGGTGTGACCTCGTGGCCTCCTGGTGTGACCTCGTGGCCTGGTGGCCTCCTGGTGTGACCTCGTGGCCTCCTGGTGACCTCCTGGTGGCCTCCTGGTGTGACCTCGTGGCCTGGTGGCCTCCTGGTGTGACCTCGTGGCCTCCTGGTGTGACCTCGTGGCCTCCTGATGACCTCCTGGTGTGACCTCGGGTCCCGATGGGCTTCTGGATTTTGCCCAGCATTCCCGATTCAGCCGTTAGACTACGACTAAGGGTTCGACTACCCTTAGTCCACAGGGCGCCTGAGGGCGTCTGAGGTCACTAAGTGTCGACAGTCTTCCTACTGGGGCTCTGAGTGTATCCGGCACTTGTCTTTCCGAGGGCCTCCAGGAGTCAAGTATCTGCCGAGCGACGTCTTCACCTACCACAATGCACAGTTGACTTCCGCCGCCGGGCGACGCGAAATCGCAGAGGCTTTGCGTTTTTGTCCGTCACGGAATAGATGGCCGCATATCCTGCACCAGTGTTGCCGTGACTCCTGAGTCAACAACACGAGGTATTTACTACATTGCATCTGTAAACAGAACCTTCCATTGAGTCCAATGTCTACATCTACCCTCCTGTAAACTGATATTAAATACTGTACTTATTTTGAACGTTGTAAATTTCTTGCTCGTTATTAATAAATGGATTTACAACATAGATCTATTATGTGATCCAGTAACATGATAGATCATTCGCCTAGAAATTCTATATTATGTCTTCCATATATCACTTATCCAGGTCCCATACAACACTCATCTCTGAGAAAATTATACTGCTGCTTATCTTAAAATCACCTCTCAGTCTCTCGGGGGAATGACCGACATTCTTCCAAGAAAATAACTTCGTACTCTCCCAGAACCCACCTGCTTCTGTCTCAGAAACCTTCTCCCCCCCCTCACTCACAGAAACCTCCTCCCCCCACTCACAGAAACCTTCTCCCCCCCCCCTCACTCACAGAAACCTCCTCCCCCCACTCACAGAAACCTCCTCCCCCCACTCACAGAAACCTCCTCCCCCCACTCACAGAAACCTCCTCCCCCACACTCAGTACCCTCCTCCCCCCACTCACAGAAACCTCCTTCCCCCCCCCACTCTCAGAAACCTCCTCTTCATCCAAACCCCAACTTTCCCCCCTATCCAGAAACCTCCCCCCACCCCTCCCTCAGGTGTGTGCTCTGTCTATATTGATCGTGATACCTGGTGGAGATGGCCACTAACAAGCAATTAAGGCAGAGGAGCAGGTGCGGCACCACCTGTGGGAGGGGGGGGAGGTGCCTCGTGCCTGCACAAGACCCAAGACAGACAGATAGATTGATAGATAGAGAGAAACGGAGAGAAGGTGACACAAACAGATACTAAGATTGATATACAGTGTTTGCTGCCTCTCTCTCTCTCTCTCTCTCTCTCTCTCTCTCTCTCTCTCTCTCTCTCTCTCTCTCTCTCTCTCTCTCTCTCTTCCTGCCTCTCCTCATTCTCTCTCTCTCTCTCTCTCTCTCTCTCTCTCTCTCTCTCTCTCTCTCTCTCTCTCTTCCTGCCTCTCCTCATTCTCTCTCTCTCTCTCTCTCTCTCTCTCTCTCTCTCTCTCTCTCTCTCTCTCTCTCTCTCTCTCTCTCTCTCTCTCTGTCTCTCTGTCTCTCTGTCTCTCTCTCTCTCTCTCTCTCTCTCTCTCTCTCTGTCTCTCTCTCTGTCTGTCTTTTGCTCCCATTCTTTCGCCACCTTTCAATGTTGTCATGAGGAAATGATAAGTGTGCTGTACCGAGGGTGCTCTACACTGTACCGAGGGTGCTCTACACTGTACCGAGGGTGCTCTACACTGTACCGAGGGTACTCTACACTGTACCGAGGGTGCTCTACACTGTACCGAGGGTACTCTACACTGTACCGAGGGTGCTCTAGACACCAGCAGTGTTGCGTGACTCTTCATAGTCTTGGCAACAGTCATTTTACTTCCGCTTGGTGAGGGGACCCGCCCTCACGCTGCACGCTTGGTGAGGGGGACCCGCCCTCACGCTGCACGCTTGGTGTGGGGACCCACCCTCACGCTGCACGCTTGGTGAGGGGACCCGCCCTCACGCTCCACGCTTGGTGTGGGGACCCACCCTCACGCTTGGTGAGGGGACCCGCCCTCACGCTGCACGCTTGGTGAGGGGGACCCGCCCTCACGCTGCACGCTTGGTGAGGGGACCCGCCCTCACGCTGCACGCTTGGTGAGGGGACCCGCCCTCACGCTGCACGCTTGGTGAGGGGACCCGCCCTCACGCTGCACGCTTGGTGAGGGGACCCGCCCTCACGCTCCACGCTTGGTGAGGGGACCCGCCCTAACGCTCCACGCTTGGTGAGGGGACCCGCCCTCACGCTCCACGCTTGGTGTGGGGACCCGCCCTCACATTGCACGCTTGGTGAGGGAACCCGCCCTCCGCTGCACGCTTGGTGAGGGGACCCGCCCTAACGCTCCACGCTTGGTGAGGGGACCCGCCCTCACGCTCCACGCTTGGTGAGGGGACCCGCCCTCACGCTGCACGCTTGGTGAGGGGACCCGCCCTCACGCTGCACGCTTGGTGAGGGGACCCGCCCTCACGCTGCACGCTTGGTGAGGGAACCCGCCCTCCGCTGCACGCTTGGTGAGGGGACCCGCCCTCACGCTGCACGCTTGGTGAGGGGACCCGCCCTCACGCTGCACGCTTGGTGAGGGGACCCGCCCTCACGCTGCACGCTTGGTGAGGGGACCCGCCCTCACGCTCCACGCTTGGGGTGATAATCTACCCTCTAATACTACCCCGCTTGTTTCGTGACCTTTCAGCCTTTCGTGGTTGGTGTGGCATGAAAGGAAGAAAAGTGCGAAGAGAAAGCGCTAAGGCAGTATGAGTAAATAGTGCTGAGATATGAAGACAAGCGGAGAAAAAATATTCCCAACTGGAATATCGAGGATCGAACGCCGACCCTGCAAGAAGCGTCGCTCCACCGGACAGCACGTGTGGTGCAATGATAGTGGCATGATTTGGAAATGCAACGTAATCAAGTTACAGCCCGGCTCCTGTGCCAGGTAAGATCACTACGGGCTCACCATAACCTGTGCTACTTGGAACTTTTGGTTCCTAGTTGCTGAATGTAAACAACAACTGAAACGTAAAGCCATTAGATGACGCTAGTACAAGGTTCAAGGACCTCTGATGTTAACACTGTACTTCCTAATTATAATTCTAACACCCGCTACTTTTCCCTGAATTTATACCTCCCTTTAGAGTATATCTTACGTGCTCTGAGGTGATCCCATCAGCAGATGACTGTATGCAATCATTTGTAAACATTATGAAGCTATAAGCTATGTAATCCTTTATCGTATCTGATGAGACCGAATGTTATTAGAAGAATACATAAAAAGGTATTTTTATCGTTCTGAATGTGAAATACATTTGAAACTTGGATACCATGTTACCTGCCAGTGACCGCAAAGTTTGACATTAAAAGTAATGCAATTTTCTTTTACGTTACCATAATGCAACACACGACAGTTGTAATATAGTATACTTGAATACATAATGAAAGTATACCGGACATTACAAAAATATCTCCACTTATATTTCCAGTGCACTTTGTCAAAATGAATTATTTTCAATACATCCCTTCACACTAAATATTTACAAGGATGAGTATGGGGTGCACAAGAAACTAGCCGCCTCCAACGGCAACAATAAAATCTCCACCCTAACACTGTATATATATTAATTGGGCGTATTCAATGTATTGAAGACAGTCTACATCTCCCTGTGGTTGTGATGCCGAGTATGATAACGTTTGCATGGTTCATGAAGATAAAACCAAGAGCATGATCGCTCCCCATCGCCTTCGTTATCTGTTGGTTCAGCGCCCACTTGAAGTCTTTTATAGAGATAACATTCAATAGAAACATTTCAGGGATTTCTAGACTATTTTCAATCATTGGTCTTCTCGGTGAAGCCCTCCGCCGCTGTACTCAGGCTTTGGAAGCCTCTAATATGGCTGCCTCTGGAAGAGATCCAATCAGTGCGTTTTTCCTGAGAAGCTCAATAAAGGAAAGTCATTTATGATAGGTAAAGTCGTTAATAAAACGAAATCCACTTATGACAGGAAGGTCATTCGCTATATTACAGTAATTTGAGAAAGAAAGGTCGTTATTGGAAGGAGCTTGCTGTACCTGCTTGTTCTGTGCGACATTGTTCAGCTTGTCGACACACCGGCGGCATACTTGTACAGTTTGCTAAGTTCATTTATTATGCACCCCATACCCATCTTGTGGGCGGTAGTGGAAAGGGTTACAGAGGCACATAATGGGCTTAGGGACAGGACCAAACAATTCATTTAGTTAAGCAAGTTACAAGCTTGATGAGTTAGTTACAAAATTCAGTATAAGTCGTCACATCATCAATGGGTTTGAGATCGATCACAAGTACAGTTTCCAAATTAAGCAACTGGCATATGTGGAGAGCTAGTGTCACAATTGATATGTTTGTCCGGCACACCGCCCCCCATCCAGTGGGCAGCGGTGGATAGGTTACAGTCACATGTACAGTTATCAGAAAGGCAGGTTTACATAACAAGTACTTCCATCACACCAAGGTGCAAGTACTGGCCAGTAGCAGAGAGTACGGAAAAGTTATAGATGAAATATCCTAATGTACTCTACAACTTTTTCAATGAAAGTGTTACTAGTAATAATTACAATAATATTTTTACAATAAAATCAACAATAAAATATTCATTTCAAGCAGTGGCGCAAGATACCTAAAGCTGGCCGTTCTGTTGCAGGACGAGCCATTCAGCAGCCAAGTTGGCCGTTCATCTACTGGACCCGTCATTTGATCACACGATACACTCAGTTATAGGAGCCATCATTACGCTCACAGACAGAACATTTCGGGTACAAGACCCGATCATAGGACCTATCACTCAATCACCAAGACTCGCCATTAGATCATAGGCCTCTTCATGACCCGCCATTTGATCACAGGACCACTCAATCACATGCGTCGTCCTATAACACCATGCGTAATGCGGCCACTCAGGACGCGTCAATCAGACGTGAAATTCTCCAACAACACGTGGTAGTTGGACGCGTCTAGGATGTAGTTGTTGTAATTCCCAGAGAATAAATGTTTTTGTTTTTTTGTAGGTGACGTTGAAGATGGTCTTGAAGATCTAGACTTCGAGTTTCTTACAGATTGTCAATTATCTGACATTTTTTAGGCTTTTATTGTCGTTTTGTTTGTATTAGCATCGTCTTTGTTTTCCATTGGTTTCTTTGTATTTTATTGGGACTGAATTTTTCTTGGATATTACAGCTGAATATTATCTTAAATAATTTTCTTTCCCTGTCTTTTCTCACACATTCATTCCCTGTCTTCCGTTTTCTATTAATAATGTGTTAATATTTTGCCTCCGGACATTTCATTACATGAGTAGCCAGCAAGCCAGTTACAAAACTATGAAACACCTGGAAACACATAATGGTCACTGTAGCCATTAAGTGGGATTTAACCTTTGCTTGAGAATAGGGATGAGATTAATCGATTATGGGAACACGAGTAGAGGATTAGCCATTTTCTGACAATTTGAGAGAGATTAGAGGGCAAGGGGAAGGGGGGGGGGAGGATGCGGTTGCCTAATCAAAAGTACCCAAGGTGGGGATTAACAAGACCTTGATATAGGGATGGAGGGGGGGGGGGGGTAATCCAGCTCTTTTGAGTTTTGACCGAAATAGGGATTAGCGAGGCTTGTTCATCTGGCGGAGAGGTGACCACACGCGCTTACACAGCACCGCTCCTGTGCCAGGTATGTTCACTATGGGCTCACCATAGCCCGTGCTACTTGGAACTTGTTATAGATTCAGCTACTCGGAACAACAACAACAACGACCATACGCGAGCGCCACTCGTGCCTTGTCTACCTGTAGACAATAAGTCACAATAACGTGGCTGAAGAATGTTGACCAGACCACACACCAGAAGATGAAGGGACGACGACGTTTCGGTCCGTCCTGGACCAATATCAAGTCGACTGTCAGACGGTGATGAAACACCGTCGACGATGAAACATCATCGTCTTTTCGTCTTCTAGTGTGTGGTTTGCTCAACCTTGTCTACTTGTTTGGTCAGGGTGGGAGATTTGTTCTATTTATTATGCACCTTATACCCATCCCGTGGGCGGTGATGGAAAGAGTTAGAGGTACATAATGGGTTCAGGAACTGAACCGCATAGTTCGTCTACCAAGACAAGTAACCATTGAGAATAGTCATGATTATCCTTACCTGTATAATATATATATATATATATATATATATATATATATATATATATATATATATATATATATATATATATATATATATATATATATATATTATAGTGAATGTGGGAGTGGTGGTGGGGACCCCTGGTGCTCCAGACGCAGAAGACGCCCCGGTACAGGAGCGTGCAGCTTAATCAACGACTCACACATTGTGTGGACGGCTCTCATGACCTCATTAGCGCTTGTAATGGTCCCCCCCCCCCACCACCCCTCACCCACTCCCCCTCTGGGCGCTGTTTGGCACAGTAGTGTGATACTGGCACAGTAGTGTGATACTGGCACAGTGGTGTGATACTGGCACAGTAGTGTGATACTGGCACAGTAGTGTGATACTGGCACAGTAGTGTGATACTGGCACAGTAGTGTGGGATGTCCCACCTCTGGGACAATGACGTACACTTTGCCACAAACAATAAATACTTAATGACCGTGTCAAGAATGTTGTTAACAGTAATAATAACAGTAAACTATAATAAAACAAGCAGTTATAAGAGCCACAGAGGCAGTAAAAGTGAAGGAGGAGAGTACTCCCCTGGTGACGGTGGAGGGAGGCGGGCAGGGACCGGCGGGGCTCCAGGGGCGATACCAGAGAGGAATTACTGTAGCTGTGTGGGCACTTGTGGTCACTGGTTGCTTTATGGTGCGCCTGCCCCTTCACCTGGAGGTGACAGTCACACTTAGACCTCTTGTTGGGGGGGGGGGGTTATTGTCTTGCTCTCTCTCCCTCCTCACTCTCTCCTCACTCTCTCTCTCTCTCTCTCCTCACTCTCTCTCTCTCTCTCTCTCTCCTTACTCTCTCTCTCTCTCCCTCCCTCTCTCTCCCTCTCTCTCCCTCTCCCTCTCTCTCCCTCTCCCTCTCTCTCCCTCTCTCTCCCTCTCTCTCCCTCTCCCTCTCTCTCCCTCTCCCTCAGTGCCTCTCCCGAGGCACTGTCCACTCAGCTGGCAGGTCCCTTTAACACACAGAGATACACAGTAACGTGATGTATCACAGAGAAGAGCCACAGACAATATCATTAGGGAAGCGAAGACATTAAATGGATGAGAAGGGGAGGCAGTAGAATAATACAGTCAGTGTAACAATATCTGTCATGAAACAGGCGTTGCTGGGAGTAGCAGACAACCGTCACCAGGAAAGGCGGGGTTCAGGAGCAGGCGCTCAACCATTCTGATGAACACATAAATGTCATTCACTTGAATCATCGGAGATCCGACCTCGAGCCTCACAAATACAAACACTTAAGTTAACCTACAAAGTGGCCTTGAGAGACGGCCCAAGAGAGAAGAGGTCAAGAGCTCCGCGCATCGACTGAAGGAGCAGAGTATCACGCCTTTGGAGAGAGAGAGAGAGAGAGAGAGAGAGAGAGAGAGAGAGAGAGAGAGAGAGAGAGAGAGAGAGAGAGAGAGAGAGAGAGAGAGAGAGAGAGAGAGAGAGAGAGAGGACTCACAGGCAGGACATGCACACCAGCAGGTAACACATTGTGAATTTTCTTGGTTTGATCTTGCACTTGTCTTGAAGGGGATGTGAGGACAAAACAGTATCTCAGGTTCTCAGTCGAACCCTCTCTGAGACCATCCTGGGTTCCCACGCTGGTTCCAAGCCAGCACCTCCACACTCATTGTACCGATAAAGATGGCGGCCACACATAATGGCTTGACACAGCCTTGTCTGAATTCAACTTTAATTCTCATCTAATTATTCTCAACTTTCGTGCAGGTCGGCGTTCAATACCTCAATGGTAAAAGTGGTCGGGTACAATTGATTTTCGTCCTCATATCACAGCTCCTAGTCCTTATATCCCAGCTCCTAGTCCTCATATCCCAGCTCCTAGTCCTCATATCCCAGCTCCTAGTCCTCATATCAAAGCTCCTAGTCCTCATATCAAAGCTCCTAGTCCTCATATCCCAGCTCCTAGTCCTCATATCAAAGCTCCTAGTCCTCATATCAAAGCTCCTAGTCCTCATATCAAAGCTCCTAGTCCTCATATCCCAGCTCCTAGTCCTCATATCCCAGCTCCTAGTCCTCATATCAAAGCTCCTAGTCCTCATATCAAAGCTCCTAGTCCTCATATCCCAGCTCCTAGTCCTCATATCCCAGCTCCTAGTCCTCATATCCCAGCTCCTAGTCCTCATAACCCAGCACCTAGTCCTCATATACCAGCTCATTGGCCTCGTATCCCATGTTCTGTATAGTCATCTAGCTTAGCGCTTTCTCCTCATAATTACTTACCAACTACCCTAGAGATGTTGGTTTTACCCAAACAATGCCAGGGTGCATACGGTAGGTAAGGCATGCATCTCCCCCCTGCCTCGCCCCTGCATGCCTGCATGACAAGGGAAGAGAAGGGAACTATCAGGAGAAAGCGACAAGTCATTACGACTATATACCACTGGGAAGGGGTCAGGATAGGTCAGGATAAGGATTTGGGATGGGACTGGTGGGGGTGGGGGAAGGAATAGTGCTCAACCACTTGGATGTTCGGGGATTGAACGCCGACCTGCATGAAGCAGGTCGCTCTACCGTCCAGCTAAAGTGGTTGGGCGGGTGCACGACAATTTAATGTAAACAATATAATTCATCACAGATGCAAATGGCTTACCTTAATTAGAGAGCCTCTGGGGCTGGTCGCCTGAGGTCACTGTGAGAGAGTAACCTTCCCACCACCGTCCTCCGCACGGTTACTGGCCTCCATAATAAACTAATTAAACTACCCCCCAAGCCCGCCCCATCCCTTCCCGTGGGTCTCTAACCCTTCCCACACTCACCACTAAGCCACACACCCACCACTACGCCACACACTCTCCACTAAGCCACACACCCACCACTACGCCACACACTCTCCACTAAGCCACTCACTCTCCACTACGCCACACACTCTCCACTAAGCCACACACCCACCACTACGCCACACACTCTCCACTAAGCCACTCACTCTCCACTACGCCACACACTCTCCACTAAGCCACACACCCACCACTACGCCACACACTCTCCACTAAGCCACTCACTCTCCACTAAGCCACACACCCACCACTAAGCCACACACTCTCCACACACCCACCACTAAGCCACACACACCCACCACTAAGCCACACACACCCTCCACTAAGCCACACACCCACCACTAAGCCACACACACCCACAACTAAGCCCCACACACCCACAACTAAGCCACACACACCCACCACTAAGCCCCACACCCACCACTAAGCCACACGCACCCATCACTAAGCCCCACACACCCACAACTAAGCCCCACACACCCACCACTAAGCCCCACACCCACCACTAAGCCACACACACCCACCACTAAGCCACACGCACCCATCACTAAGCCACACACACCCACCACTAAGCCACACACACCCACCACTGGGTGATCACGAGAGCCTGACCTCCACGGAAGCTTAACTTCCCCACACCACTGGTTGACGCGTCAAGAATCCTGAGATCATTCTCCGAGCCCCGTCCTGTCCTCAGGTATTTGAACGTCATTCCATTCCTCTAAAACTTGTCGTAGACGTACTTGTGTAGCCCTGACATGTCGTAAACGTACTTGTAGACCCCCTGACATGTCGTAGACGTACTTGTAGACCCCCTGACATGTCGTAGACGTACTTGTGTAGCCCTGACATGTCGTAGACGTACTTGTAGACCCCTGACATGTCGTAGACGTACTTGTAGACCCCCTGACATGTCGTAGACGTACTTGTAGACCCCCTGACATGTCGTAGACGTACTTGTAGACCCCCGACATGTCGTAGACGTACTTGTAGACCCCCCGACATGTCGTAGACGTACTTGTAGACCCCCCGACATGTCGTAGACGTACTTGTAGACCTCCTGACATGTCGTAGACGTACTTGTAGACCCCCCCGACATGTCATAGACGTATTTGTGGACCCCCTGACATGTCATAGACGTACTTGTTGACCCCTGACATGTCGTAGACGTACTTGTAGACCCCCTGACATGTCGTAGACGTACTTGTAGGAGCCCTGACATGTCGTAGACGTACTTGTAGAACCCCTGACATGTCATAGACGTACTTGTAGGAGCCCTGACATGTCGTAGACGTACTTGTGTCCCCCAAGCTCTTCATAATAATTTTACGGGTAGCTTTACTTACCCAGATTGTAAATGATCAAATTTCTCTCAGACCCGAGGTCAACATTTTCGGACTAGGGTCAACATTTTCGGACTAGGGTCAACATTTTCGGACTAGGGTCAACATTTCAGACCCGGGGTCAACATTTCAGACCCGGGGTCAACATTTCAGACCCGGGGTCAACATTTCAGACCCGGGGTCAACATTTCAGACCCGGGGCCAACATTTCAGACCCAGGGTCAACATTTCAGACCCGGGGTTAACATTTCAGACCCGGGGTCAACATTTCAGACCCGGGGTCAACATTTCAGACCCGAGGTCAACATTTCAGACCCGAGGTCAACATTTTAGGCCCGATGTCAACATTTCAGACCCGATGTCAACATTTCAGACCCGAGGTCAACATTTTCCCCTCACACACACAGGAGGGGCCTGTGGCTGAGTGGACAGCGCTTGGTACTCGTAATCCTATGGCACGGGGATCGGTCCCCGGCAATGGTGGAAACAAATGAGCAGTTTCTTTCACGCTGATATCCCTGTTGCCTAGCAGTAAATAGTAACTTGGGAGTTAAACAGCTGGTACGGGCTGCTTCCTGGTGCGTGTGCGAGTGTGTGTGTGTGTGTGTGTGTGTGTGTGTGTGTGTGTGTGTGTGTGTGTGTGTGTGTGTGTGTGTGTGTGTGTGTGTGTGTGTGTGTGTGTGTGTGTGTGTATTCACCTAGTTGTGCTTGCGGGGGTTAAGCTCTGCTCTTTCGGCCCGCCTCTCAACTGTCAATCAACTGTTTCTACTACTACTATTTTTTCATACCACACACACCAGGATGTGTGAGAGTGAGTGAGTGAGTGAGTGAGTGAGTGAGTGAGTGAGTGAGTGAGTGAGTGAGTGAGTGAGTGAGTGAGTGAGTGAGTGAGTGTGTGTGTGTGTGTGTAAAGTGTTGATTGACAGTTGAGAGGCGGCGCCGAAAGAGCCAGAGCTCAACTTACGTAAGCACAACTAGGCGAGTACACACACACAACAGCCAAAGCTCAACTCCCGCAAGTACAACTAAGCGAGTATAAAAAAAAGAGTTCCGAGTATTGTTTTCAAATGCTTTTTCTCTAGCGTGAAATCCCAATAATGATATAATTATTATAATGTCTACCCATAGAGCTGTACCCACCTGTATGTGTGTGGTCGGGGCTGTGGTGTAGCAAGGTGTTTCTAACCCTCTGCGTGTGTATACCGTTTTGGTGTGGTGTTTGTATATCGTATGTCTGTGTTTGCGTGTATACACACACACACTTTTTTTTTTTTTTGCACGTGATCAAATACATCCGAATTCACCCAATAAATTCACCTTTCTCCTCGGGGGTAAAATTGTGACTAAGGGCTTTGTGCGGTGGTTGTGGAGGGGGTGGCGAGGGTGGTGGTGGTGGTGGTGGTGGTGGTGGTGGTGGTAGGGGAGGAGAAATGGGGTGGGGTAGAGCAGGCCACGTGGTACCGGACAATATGCTCATGCTGTGAATTGGGCTAGAGTAGTCCTCCTCCGGCCTGGTGGTACCCTACTAGGTACCAGATGGGGGCGGGGTGTAATGTTGGGCGAGGGGGGGGGGGTAAGGTGGGCGGTGTCGCCTTGAAGTCGCTCAGGTAGCATGAGGCCACAAGTTTCTCCTAGGCCCCGCTGGAGGGCAGGAGTTGGGAGGACCAGCGCGGGAAGAGGTGGGTGATGCGAGGGACCCCAAGCACTTCGGTGAAGGGGCAGCGGGTGGGTCATTGTGGTTAATGGGGTGGCAGGTAATTTTAGGCGGGAGAGTAAGGACAGGGTCGATTGTCTTGGATGGGGTGCGATGGGGGCTTAATCTCTAGTGCAAGACGTGGAGGAGGGACAGGCAGCCCGACACATGTAGGAAGGCGGAGAGACATGTTGACATGCAGAGGCATGTAGCAAAGCAGACAGGCAGACAACAATGTAGGAAAAGCATACAAGAACCGAAACAGACAAGCAGAAAGATGTGTAGAAAGGCAGACATGGAGAAAGGCAACTAATCTAGTGACCTCTTACTCCAAGACGCAAGAGTAAAGTTAGTGAAGGAAGCAGCGAGAGGCGGACGTCTCTTCGAGAAACTGGGGAAAAAGTTAACTTTTGAAGCTGTATAAAGCAAGTCAATCTAAGCTTTACTGGCAAACAGGATCCCACTGAACCGTAGAACAGACAAGCCGCTTTAAGGTGAACATAAATTCCACTTGAAATGCTCAATAATAAATTTGGAATTGACACACACTATCAGGTAATTAACAGACAGACTCCTTCAAGATGTGGGCTGACGGTGTGAAGTAACTATGATCTCTCTCTCTCTCTCTCTCTCTCTCTCTCTCTCTCTCTCTCTCTCTCTCTCTCTCTCTCTCTCTCTCTCTCTCTCTCTCTCTCTCTCTCTCTCTCTCTCTCTCTCTCTCTCTCTATATATATATATATATATATATATATATATATATATATATATATATATATATATATATATATATATATATAGAACAAAAAACACGCATTTTATCTCACAAACAACGAACACCAAAGGCACACTCGTCTGACATATACTACTGTGCTCCTGAAGTGAAACAGGTCATGGAGTGTGTGTGCGCACGTGCTTGTGCGTGCATGTTAGTGCGTGTGCGTGCGTGCGTGTGTTATTGTGTTAGTGGCGGGCTTCACACTTGTCTGTGATCCCTGGTCGAGGTCGAGGGAGGCCTCGTGGCACCATTAAGGGTCATCCCTTAAGTCCTCCTTTTAATGGTAAATTCCACTCCTGGAATTCTTTTCTTAAATGCAGGGACAAATTGAATGTGATTTCTGCGTGTATTTCAAAATATTTCCTCCCCCCTCCACCCCCCCCCCCTTGGTGGGTGTTGCCACTCACCGGGGGTGAAGAGAACTGTTTCTACTCACCTTGCTCCTCTCACTTAAATGTACTTACCAGATTCCATCTTCAGCTCTTGAGCCCCGCCTTATTGCTACATCTGAAGCTGCGTGATTTAGAAGGAGATTTAGGTCTCCAAGATCCCTTCGTGGGCAGTCCATTTTTTGTCTGTAAATGAAAAAGAATAATTATTGCGATGCTTTTGTGGCCCATTCGAGTACTTAATTACCCCCTTGTCCGCGTGTCTTTCGTGTCAGGCAGTCTGTCTCTGTCTGTCTTTTTATTCCACTGAGAATGTTGTATGTAGTGATCAGGTTTCTCGTGATTCCTATCTTACGAGGACGTGAGGTTTAATTACAAACCAACGCAAATACGACGAGAGAGAGAGGGAGAGAGGGAGAGGGGGAGAGGGAGAGAGAGAGAGGGAGAGAGAGGGGGAGAGGGAGACAGAGGGAGAGAGCGCGCGGCCACACACACACACACACACTAGTTAACAGATGGAATGCATTAGGCAGTGATGTGGTGGAGGCTGACTCCAAACACAGTTTCAAATGTAGATATGATAGAGCCCGGTAGGCTCAGGAATCTGTACGCCAGTTGATTGACAGTTGAGAGGCGAGACCAAGGAGCCAAAGCTCAACCCCCGCAAGCACAACTAGGTGAGTACAACTAGGTGAGCATAACTAGGCGAGTACAACTAGATGAGTACACATACATAAAGCTAAGAGAGAAACATTTAGATAAAGAGAGAAGAAGAAGAAAGAATGAGAGAAAGCAAGAGGAAGCAAAAAAAAAAAAGTAGAAAAATAAGAATAAAAATGTGAGAAAGAGAAGTAGAGAGGAGAATGGGAGGCAGAGAGAAGACGATGATGCTTGAATTAAGCACTAATCAGGAGAGGCCACAAGAGGCAGTAATGACTGCCTGAGGCAAGAGGGTCACATTAGGTGCTTGGGATGGGGTGGGCTGGGAAGGGTGTATCCCTTCCCATGAGGGGGAAGGGGAGTCCTTGGGGGATAGGAGGGGTGTCCATGGGGTGAAGGAGGGAGTATCCTTGTCTAAGGGAAATTGGGGTTATCCCAGCCTTTGAGATGAGGGGTGTAGCTCGCTGTGAAGGAAGTTACCACTTCACACCCTGCAATGTCTTACCCCAAAGTCACCCTCCACTCCACGACAACCTTCGGCACCTTTTTTTTTTTTTTTTTTTTTTTTTTTTTTTTTTTTTTTTTTTTTTTTTTTTTTTTTTTTTTTGGAGTAAAGAGGAAGGAGAGGCATAGGTGAAGGGAAGTATAGAAGTGGGAAATACAGTGAGAGGTATGAAAGCAGGCGGGCTGTCCGCCTTGCTGACACGATGTGTGGGTGTTGGCAGCTAAGCTAAGCTGGCTCCCTCTTGTCAGGGAGCTGTGAGTGTGTGAGAGGTTCTTCACATGTGTTTCACCATATATGGATGTCCATAGATGAATACTGTGAAGCATTTATATATAGACACTCCGATGCTTCCACACACGGTATTCTGTTTAATGCTCTTTATTTTATTATTATTATTTATCGAGTTGTCATACATATTATTTATCGAGTTGTTCATACATACACATATATGAACTGTTCATATATATACATATATAACTCATCTTGGGATTATATACTGTGGGGCGGGGTTTTCGTCCAGAGAATCGAGGCTCCTGGGCCACCAGCTGTGGGAGCGGGGCGTCTCATCTTGGAGTAATCTTTCAAACATTGGGTCCTCTAACATTTCGATGGTGTTCCATACCCTGATGGCTTGGTGCTGCAGTCTGATGTTTAGTGGCTGTATGTTCAGGAGTTCGTGGAGCTCCTGGATTGTCTGATCATATGGTGGACGGTGTTTTGCTGCTCTCCTTAGCGCCTTATTTTGTACTGCTTGCAGTTTCTGCATGTTAGTTTTCTTTATGGTGTGTAGTGGTACTGGGGGATATTCTAGATGCGGCCGAACTAGAGCCTTATATAGGTGGATCTGAATGTTAGTACTGAGGCTTCGGAATCTTCTCAGTTTTCCTAATGCTGCTTTGGCTTTGTTTAGTCGGTCCCTTACATGAATTTGTATCCCTGTTCTATTTATCATAAGTCCCAGTATTCTGCCTACCTCCGCATATTGGATGGGCTGGTTATCAAGGATGATGGGGTCAGGGTTTCTTTTCGCAATGTGTATTATTTGGAACTTTTGTTTGTTGGTGCTAATTTTCCATTGCTTCTCAAAGTTGTTTATGAGTTCAATGGCTGCCTTGGTCTTGTCGGCTAGTAGCGGCTTTGATGGGCCCGGTTGGCATATTATTTGGGTAACATCATCAGCGTATGTGATGTATTCTCCATGTTGGGGTTGGGGTAGGTCAGCTGTATATATGTTGAATAGAGTGGGGGAGAGGCAGCTTCCTTGTGGTACTCCGCTTTTCAGTTCTATTACGTCACCCAAGTAGCTGCCGATATTAAGCCTAGCAGTTCTATTGTCTATAAAGCTGCAGAGAGTAGCTGTAAATCTCTCAGGAAGTCCTAGTTCAGATATCTTATATTTTAGGCCTGTGTGCCACACTTTATCGAAGGCTTTCGAGACGTCCCTAAGCACTATATTACACTGATCTTTTTTCGACACTGCGTTAGCTATATGCTCGTAGATCAGAGCTATAGCTGTATGGGCCCCTCTGCGGTGTCTAAACCCATGCTGCCTGCTGTTATACTTCCCTTCCTCTTCCATGTACTTCACAAGTCTCTGATTGATAATTTTTTCGAATATTTTACCTGGTACTTCGAGGAGGGAAATTGGCCTGTAGTTTCCAGTTTGGGTTGGGGGTTTACCTGGCTTGGGGATTAATCGTATCTTCGGCACCTCCCTACCTCATCCGTCGCCACATAACAGCCACCAGTCACCCACCACTGTCACCCCACCAGTCACCCACCAATCACCCACCACTGTCACCTACCATTGTCACGCACAAGTCACCCAACATCATCACCCATCATAAATAGGTCGTAGACGCATTTATTATGATGGGTCTAACTATTCGTATAACCCATCATAGGAATAGTAAGGAAATATTGGTATGATGGGTCAACAAGTGGAATGCATCAAGGGAAGAAGTCTCGGAAGCCACCTCCAGACTTAACTCCAAAGCTTGATTCTACAAAAATTCGAACGTCAGAATAGTTAAATTAATAAATAATTATAAGACCTCAACGGGTACAACAAGGCTAACAGGTGGGGTACAAAGCTAGACCTCACTTCCCCGTAAACACTGATAGGTAAGCAGTGATAGGTGTGTACCAATCACAGAGCGTCAATGGTGTCATCACCCCCCCCCCATCCCCCTGCCTGACCCACCCTCACCCACAACAACAACAACCCACCCTGGCCCACTCCTAGCCATTTATCAGCGGTTTATTCAACAACTGTAACTTCAAATCATCACACTATCTACAATCTACCATCAACTACACTACCCCTCAATCACTATATACTCAGTATCCATCTATGGCACTCGTCTCAATTCATTACTTCATCACTAATCTACCTACCTTGAGGTTACCTTGAGGTGCTTCCGGGGCTTAGCGTCCCCGCGGCCCGGTCGTCGACCAGGCCTCCTGGTTGCTGGACTGATCAACCAGGCTGTTAGACGCGGCTGCTCGCAGCCTGACGTATGAGTCACAGCCTGGTTGATCAGGTATCCTTTGGAGGTGCGGCTGCTCGCAGCCTGACGTATGAGTCACAGCCTGGTTGATCAGGTATCCTTTGGAGGTGCTTATCCAGTTCTCTCTTGAACACTGTGAGGGGTCGGCCAGTTATGCCCCTTATGTGTAGCGGAAGCGTGTTGAACAGTCTCGGGCCTCTGATGTTGATAGAGTTCTCTCTCAGAGTACCTGTTGCACCTCTGCTCTTCAACGGGGGTATTCTGCACATCCTGCCATGTCTTCTGGTCTCATGTGATGTTATTTCTGTGTGCAGGTTTGGGACCAGCCCCTCTAATATTTTCCACGTGTAAATTATTATGTATCTCTCCCGCCTGCGCTCAAGGGAGTACAGGTTTAGGCTCTTTAGTCGGTCCCAATAGTTTAGATGTTTTACTGAGTGGATTCTAGCAGTAAAGGATCTCTGCACGCTCTCCAGGTCAGCAATTTCTCCAGCTTTGAAAGGGGCTGTCATTGTGCATCAGTACTCCACTCTAGAGCTCATCTAGCTCATTCATCTCCATAGTACCCCCTCCCCCCCCCCTCCTCAACCATCTTAGCTTCTATAATCTATGTGAATGATCTACATTCTAGAGGAACTAAACTCCATTACTTCTGTTACTGATGGTGCAAAAAAAAAAATAATATTCAAGCATATGGTTACCAGAGTTTAACTGAAGCAAGTGGAGAGCAGTCAAGCTGGCGCTGGGAATAGTAGACGGAATGAAAGGTACCATAACGGATAGGAAACCCTCGTGGATTCAGACAAAAAAGACTGGAGTCAGACCGAATCAATCGCCTGAACCCCCACCGCAAACGGATATCATCAGCTTCATAGGAAAGGATGGCCAGCGGATGAACAACCTTCGTGAATCTGAATAGGAAGTTATTCAGGCGCTTGTTCATCAAACCAGTTCAGGAAAACGGGGGAATTCTGCACATCCTGCCATGTCTTCTGGTCTCATGTGATGTTATTTCTGTGTGCAGGTTTGGGACCAGCCCCTCAATTATTTTCCAGGAAGAGTCCTTATCTGGTGGGGGCCAGACACCGACAGTCAAGCCTGTGGGTTGGGCTCCAGCTACGTGTACAAGCTGCAACATAAGACCGGCTGCAACATAAGGCCGGCTGCAGCATAAGGCCGGCTGCAACATAAGGCCGGCTGCAACATAAGGCCGGCTGCAACATAAGGCCGGCTGCAACATAAGGCCGGCTGCAACATAAGGCCGGCTGCAACATAAGGCCGGCTGCAACATAAGGCCGGCTGCAACATAAAGCCGGCTGCAACATAAAGCCGGCTGCAACATAAGGCCGGCTGCAACATAAGGCCGGCTGCAACATAAGGCCGGCTGCAACATAAAGCCGGCTGCAACATAAGGCCGGCTGCAACATAAGGCCGGCTGCAACATAAAGCCGGCTGCAACATAAGGCCGGCTGCAACATAAGGCCGGCTGCAACATAAAGCCGGCTGCAACATAAGGCCGGCTGCAACATAAGGCCGGCTGCAACATAAAGCCGGCTGCAACATAAGGCCGGCTGCAACATAAGGCCGGCTGCAACATAAAGCCGGCTGCAACATAAAGCCGGCTGCAACATAAGGCCGGCTGCAACATAAAGCCGGCTGCAACATAAGGCCGGCTGCAACATAAAGCCGGCTGCAACATAAGGCCGGCTGCAACATAAGGCCGGCTGCAACATAAAGCCGGCTGCAACATAAAGCCGGCTGCAACATAAGGCCGGCTGCAACATAAAGCCGGCTGCAACATAAAGCCGGCTGCAACATAAGGCCGGCTGCAACATAAGGCCGGCTGCAACATAAAGCCGGCTGCAACATAAGGCCGGCTGCAACATAAGGCCGGCTGCAACATCAGGTCGTCTGCAACCCACATACCAGAGGACCGCCTCTCACCATTAATGCCCCAACCTGATATCTTTATAGCACGCCGCATTTTGACGTATACTTTACCTAAGGCCAAAAACTGATTTACTAGAAAATGGTAGCGAAGATGACTTAATATCCCGTTTTCTGTTCGAGAGTACTCTGGTAGGTTAGGTTAAGTTAGGGCACCTGAGTACGATAGTTTCTTGACGTTGGAAACTAGAACGGGTTGAATGCCCAGTCACACTCAAAAAATATAACGTTGACGCTATCCGATAACAAACTTACCCACCACCAACTCACCTCACTCCAGCTCACCCACCATCCACCACTAGCTCACCCACCACCCACCACTAGCTCACCCACCATCCACCACCAGCTCACCCACCACCCACCACTAGCTCACCCACCATCCACCACCAGCTCACCCACTACTAGCTCACCCACCATCCACCACTAGCTCACCCACCACCCACCACTAGCTCACCCACCACTAGCTCACCCACCATCCACCACCAGCTCACCCACCATCCACCACCAGCTCACCCACCATCCACCACCAGCTCACCCACCATCCACCACCAGCTCACCCACCATCCACCACCAGCTCACCCACCATCCACCACCAGCTCACCCACCACCCACCACCAGCTCACCCACCATCCACCACCAGCTCACCCACCATCCACCACCAGCTCACCCACCATCCACCACCAGCTCACCCACCATCCACCACCAGCTCACCCACCATCCACCACCAGCTCACCCACCATCCACCACCAGCTCACCCACCATTCCACCCTTCACACATTAACACAGCTACAACAGCAAGGCGAACACCAAGAACTATACACCCGACATATATTTCCCCCCAGACTACGCACACACGCCCTGTACTCACCCCTCCAAGAGGACATCATTCATTGCTCAATCAGCGGAGATAATTTAGAGAGACATTATGTACGCAGCATAAATAAATGGGCGATTATTCTCTGCGAATCTTATTTGATGTGTACAAGAGGCTTCATTACTCAGGACGGTCACTAACTGACGGACTTAATACCACCTTGGATCGCCCACGTAACATTACTGCTCATACATCATAAAGAAGTTAAATGGACAAAGAATGTCTGATATATCATATCTCCAATTAACATAAATTTTGAAGTGCTTGAGTGCTTTATATGCGCGGCGTGTTTTGCAATGCTAATTGCTGCCTTTTTCTGTCTCTTTGTGCTCGCCTGAATGTACTCGGCTAATTGGTTGCAGGGTCCAGCGTTAGCTCCTCGGCCCCACCTTACCAGCTTGTCTAATGCAGCGACTCCCGACTCTCATTTTTCCTATAATATTTATTTTTTAAGTTATTGATTATATTATATTTTTAATCTATTTCATTCGCTCTTTTTAATCTATTCCATTCGCTTTTTTTAATCTATTCCATTCGCTCTTTTTAATCTATTCCATTTGCTCAGTATTCCTTTAAACTTGAGACATCAGCTCTTCAAACTTCCTTCAATTGTTCTACCTTTTTACACAATCGTTACTGAACATATCAGTTCAAGGAATCTTAAATGTCGTAATCATGTCCACTCTACTGGGTCTCTCTTTAAATGGGGGTGAGGTTCAGCTCCCATTGTCATAGTTTAACTCGCACGTACAGTTCTGGTACGAGCCTCGTTGTGTATTTAGGATTTATGCTTCTTTATGTGTGGGTTCCACGATAGGAGCTTCACGTGCGGGTTCCATGCTGTGGGTTCCAGGCTGTGGGTTCCATGCTGTGGGTTCCAGGCTGTGGGTTCCATGCTGTGGGTTCCATGCTGTGGGTTCCATGCTGGGGGTTCCATGCTGGGGGTTCCTCGTTGGGGTTCCACGCTGGAGGTTCCACACACGCCAAGTAATGTTCTGAAGGGCTTCTTCCTTAGGTTCCTAAATGTAATTCTTATGTTTGTCAGTTCTGCATATACAGACTTAATTCTACTGATATGATCAGTTTCTCCGGCTAAGGTTCCAAACTGTATGTTTGCACTTACCTAGTTGTGTTGACAGAGACTGAGTCTCAGCTCTCGGGTCCCAGCTATTAACCTTCAATCGCCGATTGTAAATGATCCCGAGCCTCTTGGGATCTGTTATATCTGAAGTCGGCCTCCACCAATACATCTGTTTTCTCTTGTCACAGTGAACAATTCCCTCTAATGGTCTCTGTGGTACAGTAAGGTATTTTGCTTAAATCTGAGTCCCCTTGAACTCATAGTGGTATACCTCTGGACTTTCTAAGAGATGTACATTTATATACTGTACTTGAGGTCCTAGAGGTCTCACGGTTAAATTTTCTAATAGGCATTTCGTACGTTGGCCAAGCTTGCAGGTTCAGGTGGTGACGTGCGTCCGGTTGATGGGGGCTTCGGGAGACAGGTTCCGTGTCGTGTCATCCCCCCCCCCCATCCTCAACGGCTTTTTTTTCCAGATACCAGGAGGGTTTCCTTGGCCACATGTTGCCTTGTGTCGCGCCTTCTGCTCCCTCCACCCAGCCCCAGTTGTTTGCACTTGCTCGAATTAAACTCAAGAGTGTGTGTATGATTCTCTGTGTCTGTGTCTGTGTCCTTACCAGTACCAGCTTCACGTTTTGCTATCACTTACGATGGGGGATTATCTTCTCCATTCAATACCCAAGCAGAGCCTTCTCTGTCTCATCTCTCCTCCTCCCTATCCCCTCCCCACATCTCTCCTCCTCCTCCTCCCTATCCCCTCCCCAGTTCTCTCCTCCCTATCCCCCTCCCCACACCTCCCTTTCAACACACCCACCTCACAAGTATAATTTCATTGATGTTAGTAATACATTTAACTGCCACTAAATGTCCCACAGGTACCGGGTTCGGACCTGGTAATTACAGACCTGCTGGCCTCTGAAGAGTTCCCGACTCTCAGGTAACCTGGCCGACAGGTCGGGACAACCTGGACGAGCCCCTGTTACCTGGACCTTTCCGTCCGCCCTTCCTAATCGCCTCCCTTTCCCCCAGCAGGCAGTAACACTAGACCCCTATTGGGTTTCTCACCTGTGTACATTCCGGGTAATACACGTACACGGGGGATATATGTGTGTGCACCGGTTGTAAACACGACCGGACGCACCCGGCGTTAAAGGTACAATAGCATGAGCATGTGTGTGTGTACCACACCACCAGCATACACAGCCGAGTTTACAGTCAAGCTGGAAGTGGGTTAGACAATCAAGCTGGAGGTAGACTAGGCAAGAAAGCCGGGAGGTCGAAAAGAAATCCAGCAGAAGGTAAACAATTCAAACCAGCAGCAGGCAGACAAAACAAGTCATTATAACGCAGATACAACATATTTAACGGTAAGTACAAGCCTGGAGGTAAACAGTGAACAAGTTAATGGGAGAAAACGGAGACAAATCAGGAGGCGACGAGTAGTAGGAAGCAGACGTGACGTGTCAGTAGGAAGCAGACATGACGTCTCAGTAGGAAGCAGACATGACGTCTCAGTAGGAAGCAGACATAACGTCTCAGTAGGAAGCAGACATGACGTCTCAGTAGGAAGCAGACATGACGTCTCAGTAGAAAGCAGACATGACGTGTCAGTAGGAAGCAGACATGACGTCTCAGTAAGAGGTAGGCAGTTCACAAGCCGACAAGCCAGCAGACATGCCCCCAGCTGGATACTGTGACATTATAGAGGAGGTGCCGCCGTCACAGACAGAAGGCGTGTTCACAAGTGAATTATTACCACTCGAGATCAGGGGCCAGATTCACGAAAGCACTTGCGCAAACACTTACGAACCTGTACATCTTTTCTCAATCTTTGGCGGCTTTGTTTCCAATTATTAAACAGTTAATGAGCTCCGAAGCACCAGGAGGATGTTTATAACAATAACAACAGTTGAATGGGAAGTTTTCATGCTTGTAAACTGTTTAATAAATGTAACCAAAGCCGTCAAAGATTGAGGAAAGATGTACACGTTCGTAAGTGCTTGCGTAAGTGTTTTCGTGAATCTGGCCCCAGATCCCCGTTGCCTAAGCTGTTAGTTCCAACCCGTTCTCGCAAATTCGTAAAGTCAATATTGACTTATTAACTACGTGCATAGGTGATATACTAAACATAATAGATACCCTTAAAAAGATTCATAGAAAACACCGACCTTACCTAACCTTGTTAGTATCTTAAGATAAGCATCTTATTGCTTCGTAATTACAATTATTACTTAACCTGTACCTATTATAGGTTAGGTAACGGTGAGTGTGATCAACACGCGAGTCAGTTGATGAATATAAATAAAAAAAATCTGTGCAAAGTTAAAGCGATTGATGTTATATTTAGTCTTAAAGACTAAATCGCCGACGTGTCTCGTTAATAAGTTCGGAATTTTACAATTTCGATGCGAAAATCTCATTGATTTTCCTTTGTCTGCCAATATTCACGTCATATCTATAATTACCAACCATATGTTTTCCCATTTATATGTCAGATAAAGCTTCAGAAGAGGTTTTTATCTCTCACTATAAAAATGTTGGAGACTTTATATTAGATAATATATTATAAAAAAGAGGATATATATTATATCAGTTTATGTCGAAAAAATGAGGAAATTTCTGTTGTCGAAATCGTATTTTTCCATGTATTGAGCTTTGTGTAATAGTCTGCCTTTCTGTTTTCTATGTATAGTGTTTATTGATTGTTCAACCCGTTCTTCTAATAGCACGTCATATTTTGACGTATACTTTTCCTAAGGCCACAAACTGTCGTACTAGAAAATGGCAGCGGCTCCCCAAATTGACATAGTGTCCCGTTTTCTGTTTTGGGTCCTCTGGTAGGTTGGGATAAGGGCACTTTAATACGACACTTTCTTGACGTTGAGAATGCTCACGAGTACGGGCTGGATTGCTAAGGAGCTGCTGTGAATGTTTTTTGTGCTAATGAATAATGAGTTTACTTTTTTTTGGTGAATTAAGTCAATTTTATATGTATAATGATATTAAGATAAAGTTTGGGGTTTTGATTTGATTGGTACTCATTGAACTGTGCCTCGCGTGACCCCGTGCCTCGCGTGACCCCCGTGACCCCCGGTGCCAACTCCCTCACGCCACTTGGATGACTCTTCCCTGACGGTGAATCAGTCTACCATCGCTTATAAGTACTCCCTGACCTACTGTAGGTCCTGCTGTCTCACTCCAGCCTGTGTCTCAAACTGGCGGCCTAGTCTCGTGCTGGTCACTGTCTCCGATAATATTCCACGATCCTGGAATGTATTGCTGAGCTCTCCTATGTCCAGTTTGATTTCTATATTCCTGTTACAGAATCCTATCAAGTTTGTAGTACAGGATTTGTCTTCCAGCATTGTGCCAGTTCCCCCGATTCCTATGACTCGCAGAGCTTCAGGTCCCTCTGGCATTACCCAAAGGAAAGATGTTGTCTGGACTCACGGTCTCCGTTATGTCCATTCTCAGCAAGTTTGTCACAACTTGGCCTCTGGTGATGAGGATGAACCGGAATTTTTTTTTTTAATTTTGCCCCGAGGGGCGAGTTTATTGGGCAGCGCCACTCGTCCTGTGAGTGGACACACCGCCATAGCAGAATGTACAACACTCCCCAATAGGAAGAAAACCCGCTGGGTTGTTCATCCTGTCACTTGTACCCAGACACAGCTGGGACTTGCTTAACTGTCTCGCCGGAATGTTGCGTGACTAGACAATCCCGTAACAGTTCAGGCAGCTTCCCTTGCTCTCCTATGAAGACCTCTTGGCATCTTCTGTAGGGTATCCTGACCTAACTTTGACGTGTCTGTGAACGCGTTCCCACCTGTCATTAGGTTTCACCCCACTGTTCTCAAGAGGTGGCTACGGCGCCGGTGAGGTCGGGGCTTGGCTCTGCCTCTGCTGGCATTGACAAATCGCCTTCTCACGTCTCTTTTTGTTAAATGTGAGATACTCGGTTTTTGGGTCTTGTACCTCTCTCCGCTTTCTGCCGCCCTTTGCACCCGGTGTTTTTCTTGTGTTTTCATTCTCTGGACCTTTTGCCGCCTTGCAGGGTTTGTTAAGCCTTAGTTATTTAACGATTTTTTGACGGTGTCTTCTCTTGGACAGGAACAATTTTGTAGGCTGACTCTCAGTATTTTTGCGTGCGTGTACTCACCTAATTGTGTTTGCGGGGGTTGAGCTCTGGCTCTTTGGTCCCGCCGTTTGTGTGTGTGTGTGTGTGTGTGTGTGTGTGTGTGTGTGTGTGTGTGTGTGTGTGTGTGTGTGTGTGTGTGTGTGTGTGTATGTGTGTGTGTGTGTGTGTGTGTGTGCATACCTGGATTTTACCTGGATGGGGTTCTGGGAGTTCTTCTACTCCCAAGCCCAGCCCGGGGCCAGGCTTGACTTGTGAGAGCTTGGTCCAACAGGCTGTTGCTTGGAGCGGAACGCAGGCCCACATATTCACCACAGCCGGGTTGGTCCGGCTTGAAGCAAACTATCCAGTTTTCTCTTGAAGATGTCCACAGTTGTTCCGGCAGTATTTCTTATAGTCGCTGGTAGGATGTTGATCAACTGTGGAACTCTGATGTTCATAAAGTGTTCCGTGTTCATAGAGTGTAAGTGTGTGTGTGTGTACAACAGCGAGAGTGCGTGAGGACCAGTACTCGGGGAAACACGGTACTGTGTATACACAGACCTGTGGGTACACGATAATGTGTACAGGCAGGACTAAGTGTACACAGGTGATGTTGACACAAGGGGGTGTAGTCAAGGTGTGGAAGGTCTCTGTTCGCGGCTCCTCACTGTTTACTGTTGACCTCACTAATATGCACACCGTCTCTCTCTCTCTCTCTCTCTCTCTCTCTCTCTCTCTCTCTCTCTCTCTCTCTCTCTCTCTCTCTCTCTCTCTCTCTCTCTCTCTCTCTCTCTCTCTCTCTCTCTCTCCCTCTCTCTCTCCCTCTCTCTCTCCCTCTCTCTCTCTCTCTCTCTCTCTCTCTCTCTCTCTCTCTCTCTCTCTCTCTCTCTCTCTCTCTCTCTCTCTCTCTCTCTCTCTCTCTCTCTCTCTCTCTCATCTCCATCCGTTATTTTACATTCAATACTTTCTCCACTTGTACCTGCACATTTTTCGCCTTTCTTAATTTCTATTTTGTTCTTTTCCTTATAATTCCATTTTTAATCCCCCTTCTTCACGTCTTTCTCTCCCATTAAGAAACAACTCAACAGGGAACCGTCTGTCTCTTCTCCAGCCCAGATCCCAGGAAAGAGTCTTGGCCCTCTCCTGTTCCTCTGTTACCCATTCCACCCCCCCCCCTTCTTTATCTTTCCTCATTGCTTCATAATCTTTTTGTTCTTTCGTCTCTCTACTGCTCTTTTATTCACTGGAATTTTTTAATAATCACTGCGTTCCATATTGTCTTGTGGTTATTTGTGTGTTTACTATTTGTGCCGGCAGGCTCGAGATGTTAGCTCTTGGTCTTCCATCTTTCTAACCTTCGATGGTCTTATGTACTGACTCCCCGACCAATTTTTCTCTATCTAATTTTTCACACAGGTATGATGGATGAACAACGCAACGGGTTTTCTTCTTACTGGGGAGGAGGTATTGTACATGCTGCTATGGCGGTGTGTTCACTCACAGGATGAATGCACTCCAGGAGAATTGACTGTTGCCGCAGGGGGCGGCTAGTTTATTAGGCACCCCATACGTATCATGTGAGCCGTAGCGCAAAAAAAGGTATTGCAGAGGGCACAAAGGATCTTAATTAGACCTCAACGGTGATTATTACATAAACAATTACATCTATCCTGCACACCTTATAATTATAATGTTAGCGAGGTACAGAGATTGTTCCATTTCGATAGCTATGAATTTACATTTAATTATTATATATTATTGGTCGATATTTTCCTTATTGTAAAATAGTTTAAGAAGCTCTCGGCATGTAACTACTCGTAGCTAATATTACTCACATTGCCTGGATACATCCCACAACAGTTTACTAACTCCCAGGAACCTGTTTACTCCTAAGAGAACAGAGCCGCAGGAGAAAAACTACATTTGGAGCGTACCCGGGACCGTGGACTGTGAACCCTCAATGATGTACATGTCTGTGTACGCTTCCACCCCCTGTACTCACCTAGTTGTGCTTGCGGGGGTTGAGCTCTGGTTCTTTGGTCCCGCCTCTCAACTGTCAATCAATTGGTGTACAGATTCCTGAGCCTACTGGGCTCTATCATATCTACATTTGAAACTGTGTATGGCGTCAGCCTCCACCACATCACTGCCTAATGCATTCCATCTGTTAACTACTCTGACACTGAAAAAGTTCTTTCTAACGTCCCTGTGGCTCATTTGGGTACTCAGTTTCCACCTGTGTCCCCTTGTTCGCGTACCACCCGCGTTAAACAGTTTATCTTTATCTACCCTGTCACTTCCTCTGAGAATTTTGTAGGTAGTGATCATGTCTCCCCTTACTCTTCTGTCTTCCAGTGCCGTAAGATGCATTTCCCGCAGCCTTTCCTCGTAACTCATGTCTCTTAGTTCTGGGACTAGCCTAGTGGCATACTTCTGAACTTTTTCCAGCTTCGTCTTGTGCTTGATAAGGTACGGGCTCCATGCTGGGGCAGCGTACTCCAGAATTGGTCTTACATATGTGATATACAAGATTCTGAATGATTCCTTACACAGGTTCCTGAACGCTGTTCTGATGTTAGCCAGCCTCGCATATGCCGCAGACGTTATTCTTTTTATGTGGGCTTCAGGAGACAGGTTTGGTGTGATATCAGCTCCTAGATCTTTCTCTCTGTCCGTTTCATGAAGTACTTCATCTCCTATTCTGTATCTTGTGTCTGGCCTCCTGTTTCCACTGCCTAGTTTCATTACTTTGCATTTACTAGGTTGAACTTTAGCAGCCATTTGTTGGACCATTCATTCAGTCTGTCTAGGTCATCTTGTAGCCTCCTACAAATCTTCTGTTTTAATCCTCCTCATAATTTTTGCATCATCAGCAAACAGTGAAAGGAACGATTCGATACCCTCTGGAAGATCATTTACAGTGTGTGTGTGTGTGTGTGTGTTTTCTATTCAATGACTTAAACCATTCATTTATTGCCGTGTCTACTTGTTTTACATGTTGCACCTGCTTACTGGCCTTGTAAACATGGCTGGGTGCTGGCGCTGGTGTGCTCTCCTCACTACACTCATACAACATACAACATCAACATACAAGTCTGATCACGAAGCACTTTTGCCTTGTTAAGTATTAACTAATAACAACTAGACTACTGTATGAGACTGAACACTAGGCATGACTGAGTTCGGTATAATATTATACATATTTATATATATATTTATATTATATATATATATATATATATATATATATATATATATATATATATATATATATATATATATATATATATATATATATATATATATTGTATGCATTTATAATACGAAATATCTGCATATATAAACGAAGGTCTTGAATTTTGCATATTCTAATCTACCTCCGTTTGCTATGCAACCCGTAAATGTTATAAACGAGGGAGCCCAATGTCCCAGGGGAGAGGTCCCCTGCACAAGCCATCACCACTTGCTCGACCTGGGGACGCGAGGACAGTGAGAAGCTGCCTCTCCTTCCCTGCCAGGGGCAAATGTGCCCATAAAAGCAAGTTTCAGAAGGCTGACCCCCCCCCCCCCACCCCTCCCGGTCCCTCACCCCTCCCGGTCCCACACCCCGCCGAACAGCCTCCCATGACACGGCCATAAAATTATATACGTGAAATAAAGTGTAACACCACGTGCTGGGGGGTCCTACCCTCCGTCGCCATGATGCCGGAGATACAGCGAACCATCTCGACCCTTCCAAACTATCCATCCTTCCATTTATCCTCTGGCCAGTTGTAGGCCAGAGTGGCCTAACCCCGCCGCCCTATCCTAACCAGGCTATATACCTGCAGCTACCCACCGTCCCGTCCACAAAGGTTTTTCAAAGGAGACCCGTAACCGCGACGGATCTTAGAGGTGAAATAAAGGGACAAATGGTCACAACTTTGAGCCCGCTCGTCCGTCCTGCTAGTGGGAGAGTGTCCTCGGCTGTCGTGTACCTGCGATTTTCTCGCTTTACTACTTTCCTATATTGGAATTACGACTTACTTCTTTATTAGGAGATACATTCCATGTGCTATCTGCACGCACGCACGCACGCACGCACACATACACAGGCACTCTCTCATACACACACGGCGCCGGCGAGAAACAATGGGAAGAGTTTCTATCACCCTTATGCCCCTGTTACCTAGCAGTAAATAGGTACCTGGGAGTTAGTCAGCTCTCACGGGCTGCTTTCTGGGTGTGTGTGTGGTGTGTGGGAACAAAAAAAATAGTTAATAATAGTTGATTGACAGTTGAGAGGCGGGCCGAAAGAGCAGAGCTCAATCCCTGCAAGCACAACTTGGTGAATACACACACACACACACACACACACACACACACACACACACACACACACACACACACACACACACACACACACACACACACACACAACACACAACACACACAACACACACACACTTAAAAAAGCCGGGAACGCCTCATAAATTTGAAAACCTGATCATTTTAGAGTTAAATGACTCCAAGCCACGTTTGGGTACATGTACGGGACGAACAACCAATTTTTTTAGTCGTGTTCGAGGGTATAGTAAAAGTTCCCGGCTGGTGAGTTCACCTTCAGCACACGTCACCATAAACTCGCTCACGGGGAAGATGAAAACCTTCTCACCCACCAGAGAACACCCATAGAGCACCCATTCATTGTGACTAAAACTTGCATATTTTCTTATAAACACAGACTTGACGAAATGATTATCACAGGTACAAGTGACAGGATGAACAACCCAGCGGGTTTTCTTCCTATTGGGGAGTGTTGTACATGCAGGTGTGGCGGTGTGTCCACTCACAGGATGAGTGAGAGAACATAATTTCTTAATAAGGAAAGATTTCAGAAGCAACTAACCGCGGCCCAACTGAGATTTTTTACTTTCCCTGACTGCTAATAAAGCTCACAGGAATTAACGATCAACGCCCACGTCACATCACTTCTCAAGCACACAACTGTGGATATAAACATTTCATTCACCTGGGCACTAGGAGACTCGAATCCCCCAACCCCACGAGTGGGAGACAGAAGTTCTCTTCACCTTGCTACGAGCAAGTCTTAATAAACAAACACACAAACAACTAACCGCTGATGTAATTAGTAGCTTTAGTAATTTAATAAATATTGATGTAATAAATAAATGTATTTTTAAATTAATATATACATATATGGTATAACATAATATAATTTTTATGCGTGAATTCCTCGTGACATGAAAATGATTTCAACGGTTAAAGTTATTAGTGGGCAGCTGTTTCACACAGCCGGGAACATGCACGGAACCGCCAGAATGGAACACTTTAGCCGGCAACACAACAGTGACAGCACGAATATAAGGGGGAAGGAGAGAGACGGAGAGGCAGAGGGGTGAACAATATGCAAGTCACTGCACGAAGTCAACACCGAAGAGAATGAGAAGAAGAAGAGAGAAGAGAGATCAGATTATCCCATCTCTGAAAATAGTGACGTTTACGTTCAAGTAAGTTTATTGAGATAATAAGACACATCCCAAAAGGATAAAGTAACTTAAGACTATTTCTGATCTTGTCTATTACAGGTGGCATGAAGTCAAGGCCTGGTCGACCAGACGCATGAAGCCAAGGGCTGGTCGACCAGACGCATGAAGTCAAGGCCTGGTAGACCAGACGCATGAAGCCAAGGGCTGGTAGACCAGACGCATGAAGCCAAGGGCTGGTAGACCAGACGCATGAAGCCAAGGGCTGGTAGACCAGACGCATGAAGCCAAGGGCTGGTAGACCAGACGCAAGAAGCCAAGGGATGGTAGACCAAACGCATGAAGTCAAGGCCTGGTCGACCAGACGCATGAAGCCAAGGGCTGGTCGACCCACGACTAACAACGCCTCCGTCGACCACCACCACCAGCTGCACGTCACACACGGGAAGCCTAACACGCTGGTCATGGACCACACAAAATAGATATCAATTAATGGCTCTAAAGGAAGCTAGGACGACTATCCTCATCCCTGGCATTACTGGCGGGCTAATGCAGAGTGGACAGTACTCACACCACCACACGGCCGTCCAGTTCACCCGAGGTTGTGACAGATGGGCCCCACCGCAGGTTCAGATCAGGGTACTGTCCCCTAGTCAGTACATACAGTGTTTTGTATTTTAATGTATTATACAGTGTTTTGATGTATTATAAAGCCACTAATTACGGCGACTTTATGTTATCGTAACCCCCCCCCCCGCGCCCCAAGTAACAGTCTCATGATGTTCTGTGAAGAAAAACATTGCTTGTTTTGTATGTTTGTTTACAAATACACATAACAGTCGACGAAATGTTAATTAACAAGCGTGGTTGACGGTCTCACTTACCCGGGTCCTCCCCCGTCTGGGGTCACCGGAAACGACTTGCAGTTTCCCGTCCAACGGTCTGTAATTGTATACTCAAGCAACAAGGCATCCTCATTCAACTTCCCGAGAGTGGACGGTAGAGCGGCGGTCTGGCTTCATGCAGGGTGGCGTTCAATCCCCGACCGTCCAAGTGGTTGGGCACCATTCCTTTTCCCCGTCCCATCCCAAAGCCTTATTATGACCCCTTCCCAGTGCTATATAGAGAGAAGCGACCATCTTGATTTATAATTAAAAATATAAATGTGTGTACAGCCAATAGGCAGTAATGCGCAATGTCTTCACCAAAATTGTTTACAAATATAATATTTTCGTGAAATTTATCTGGCAACCACGAAAACTTAAAAAAAAAATCAGATGAAAAATAATAATTTACTAAACTGCACCAAAATTTTTTGGCGATTGGAACCAGTGGACCAAATGCTTGGTGTAGGGAGCAGAGCAACCTGTCCTCTTAAAAATAACGTCGCTTTTGGCCGTTTGCCCGTATGGCCGAAAATGGACGTAATTTGAAAATGAAAAAAAAAAAATAAAATAAATTTGTTTTCGTTTTTTCCCAACAACAGTAAGTTAAGGGTCCTCTGATAGGTTAGGTGGGCAGGAAATTCTCATAAAGTTTCAAAACGTTATGAAAAACGTTAAGTGAAAGTTTCCTCTTTTAACCTTACCGAGTAAGCCGGACGACTCAAACAGAAAACGAAACAGAACGTCACTTTTGTGAGTCGATTTCATTTCAAATTACGTCCAAATTTGGCCATAGCGCGCATACAAGCCAAAAGTGACGTTATTTTTAAGAGGACGGGTTGCGCAAGGCTTAGATACGAGCCTACTGGCCTGGGGTTTATGCTCAGGGATCACAAGGGGAGGTCCAGTCATTATTTTAGCAAGAATCATAACTGGTAGAAACTTGACAAGGGACAGCTAATGTCTCCTTTAATACAAAAAAAAAAAAAACAGACAGATGCAAGATCCTTTTTAGCATAAAAATTTAATAAATTAAATAGATTAAAATATTCTTATTTATGGAAAACATGATTTCAAAATTAAATATGAAAAGAAAATAGGGAATACCTTCAATAAACTACAAGCAGTTCAAAAGGCGGAGCTTAGAAGCTGTCGTTCAACTGAACAAGCACATTTAAGGGACATTTAGATGAACACACCCACAAACCAGCCAGAACCAACCAAAAAATCCTCCAGTATATTTCCAGTTAACACTGAGGTGAAGTAAACAAGCGAGTGACTAAGATAATACCAAGGAGAGCACCGGGGCAAGGAACTAACGCTCTCATAACAACATTCAAGTGAGGGGTTGGGAAGGTTAGAAAGCTGATCATGTATTCCAAGCTCCTTCTACCGAGGACAACAAGGGCGGCACCCAGAAAGACAAAGGTGGGTCTACACCCTCTCCTAGCACCCAGCCAGGGGAGGGTGGGCCTACACCCTCTCCTAGCACCCAGCCAGGGAAGGGTGGGGGTCTACACCCTCTCCTAGCACTCAGCCAGGGAAGGGTGGGGGTCTACACCCTCTCCTAGCACCCAGCCAAGGAAGGGTGGGGGTCTACACCCTATCCTAGCACCCAGCCAGGGAAGGATCTAGTAAGAGAGACCCACAAAAGCCCCACCCAGGAAGGGTGGGGCTAGAAGAGATCAGTTCTAGCAATACACAACAAAGGGTGTGGCTAGGCCAAGTAAACCCCCCCCCCTACCTAATAACTGAAGGGTGTGGCTACGAACAAAATTACAATTCACATATTTTGATATATATTAACAATTAATACTAATAATAACAATGTTAAAATCATTTGAGTCAATGAGACTCGAACCAGCGCCTTAGTGAGACCCAGACACACACGTCGTAAAATGTTACTTGTAGTCACCTCATTGTCTCAAGTGATTTTCTCATTGGTGTGTCATGCCATTGTGATTTCTTCGTGCAATAATAATAATAATTATTATTATTTTTATTATTATAATTATTATTTTAACAAAGAATAGCACAAAAGAGAGATACAATAAAATTGACACTCGGGAACTCGCTTGTGAACAAGAAACAAACAAAAGCAAGTTTGTGGTATGGTCGTGGGTGTGGGGGGGGGAGGGGGGGGGATGGTCAACCTAGAGTAACCTTGGCTTGTGGTTGACACATGTTATCACTCTCTCTCCTCCTCTCTCCTCGTCTCACTCTCCTCTCACTCTGTTCAACTAGTCAATATTTCAAGGAGCACTCTGTGCCTAACAGATCATTCGTTAAATGAAAATGGCGGCCAGTAGACACGGGGAAAGCCCCTGACACGTCACTGAGGAGTTCCCGCCGCATGTGGGTCACTCCTGCCTTCTTCACCCCACGCTGCACCCCACGCCTCACCCCACGCTGCACCCCACGCTGCACCCCACGCTGCACCCCACGCCGCACCCAACGCCTCACCCAACGCCTCACCCCACGCTGCACCCAACGCCTCACCCAACGCTGCACCCCACGCCGCACCCCACGCTGCACCCCACGCCTCACCCAACGCCTCACCCAACGCCTCACCCAACGCTGCACCCCACGCTGCACCCCACGCCGCACCCCACGCCTCACCCCACGCTGCACCCCACGCCTCACCCCACGCTGCACCCCACGCCTCACCCCACGCTGCACCCCACGCTGCACCCCACACGACCCATCTCCTACCTTCCAATCTGCCTGCTTGCTTTTTTGCCTTCATCTCTCTCCCCTTTCCTTTTTCTTCTCTCTCTCTCTCTCTCTCTCTCTCTCTCTCTCTCTCTCTCTCTCTCTCTCTCTCTCTCTCTCTCTCTCTCTCTCTCTCTCTCTCTCTCTCTCTCTCTCTCGCCAAGCTCAAGTTGGTTTACTTCTCAGCGCTTGGTGCTCAGCGCCTCGTGCTCCGCCCTCCACCTCCTCCCCGGCCTCAGTCACACACTGTTTGTTTGGTTTACTCACTGTAGTGTGTGTGTGAGTCACGTGTGTGTGTGAGTCACGTGTGTGTATGTCACGTGTGTGTATGTCACGTGTGTGTGTGTGTGTGTGTGTGTGTGTGTGTGTGTGTGTGTGTGTGTGTGTGTGTGTGTGTGTGTGTGTGTGTGTGTGTGTGTGTGTGTGAGTCACGTGTGTGTGAGTCACGTGTGTGTGAGTCACGTGTGTGAGTCACGTGCGTGTGAGTCACGTGTGTGAGTCACGTGTGTGTGAGTCACGTGTGTGTGTGAGTCACGTGTGTGTGAGTCACGTGTGTGTGTGAGTCACGTGTGTGTGTGAGTCACGTGTGTGTGAGTCACGTGTGTGTGTGAGTCACGTGTGTGTGAGTCACGTGTGTGTGTGAGTCACGTGTGTGTGAGTCACGTGTGTGAGTCACGTGTGTGTGAGTCACGTGTGTGAGTCACGTGTGTGTGAGTCACGTGTGTGTGTGAGTCACGTGTGTGTGAGTCACGTGTGTGAGTCACGTGTGTGTGAGTCACGTGTGTGTGAGTCACGTGTGTGTGTGAGTCACGTGTGTGTTGTGTGGTTGTGTTGGAAAGGGCACCGTGGGGAAGGGAACTATCAAGGGAAAGCGCCAAGCCATTACGGCTATATTGCACTAGGAAAGGTTCAGGATAAAGATCTGGGATGGGACGGGGGGGGAGGGGAAGGAATAGTGCCCAACCACTTGGACGCTCGGGGATTGAACGTCGACCTGCATGAAGCTCTACCGTAGGTCTACCGTCCAGCTCAATTGGTTGGTGCATTGTGGGGGGGGGGGGGGTTCAGCATATTAGGACGTATGAACAGCGTGTACACAAGTCCTAACATGCTGCAACATACACGTTGTACATGTGCGTATAAAGCACATGTACAACGTGTAGGGCACATGTACAGCGTGTTGGGCACATGTACAGCGTGTAGGGCACATGTACAGCGTGTAGGGCGCATGTACAGCATATAGAACATGAGGGCGCGCAGGTACAGGGCGTGGGGCGCCGGGGCACTGGTACAGGGCGTGGGGCGCCGGGACACTGATACAGGGCGTGGGGCGCCCGGGCAGAGGTACAGGGCGTGGGGCGCCCGGGCAGAGGTACAGGGCGTGGGGCGCCCGGGCAGAGGTACAGGGCGTGGGGCGCCGGGACACTGGTACAGGGCGTGGGGCGCCGGGACACTGGTACAGGGCGTGGGGCGCCCGGGCAGAGGTACAGGGCGTGGGGCGCCCGGACAGAGGTACAGGGCGTGGGGCGCCGGGGCACTGGTACAGGGCGTGGGGCGCCAGCACACTGGGCGAATGTTACATCCATATTTGTCTCGGAACACAACACTGACGAGCTGGCCGCTCCTTGCCTGAGTTTGTCCTCTCCCAGCGTCAAGATTCCCAGTGTTTAAGATCATACTAAGAGGGCAAACCAGTAAGAAGCAAGACCCCACCAGTAAGAAGCAAGACCCACCAGTAAGAAGCAAGACCCACCAGTAAGAAGCAAGACCCCACCAGTAAGAAGCAAGACCCCACCAGTAAGAAGCAAGACCCCACCAGTAAGAAGCAAGACCCCACCAGTAAGAAGCAAGACCCCACCAGTAAGAAGCAAGACCCCACCAGTAAGAAGCAAGACCCCACCAGTAAGAAGCAAGACCCCACCAGTAAGAAGCAAGACCCCCACCAGTAAGAAGCAAGAAACATTTAGTTCCACTTATCCTAATACCTTCCTAATAATCTTTCTGATTCTTCTACATATCCTTCCCTTCTTTGTTTAACCGTTTCCTCTTTTTTTTCCTCATTTTGCTGCGGTTATCATTCGTAACACAGTCTTATCCTCTGGGGACTTTTCCTTTTCCTTACTTTTTGCAATTTCCATTCATCCTGCAACTGTCCCGTCCCCCTCTCCTCCTCCCGTCATCTCTGGCAAGGTTTTGAGAGGAGCTCCTTCCAAACGACAGGATTTCCGTAGCAAAAATTACCCGTGGGAGGACTGTGAATGATATCCTGCCGGAGGTGGTCCCCCGGGCCGATGGCCTCGGCAGGAAGGGCGTACAGTTGCCGTCACCACAATACTCAACGTCACCCCAGTGGTCAAGGCGCTCCGTGGCGCCACGACCCGTCAAGAACACAGTCTGAAGTAAATACACTTTTGCTTATAATATATTTTCCACTACACACGTGCTCATCTATTTATGCATAGCTGACAGGCATACACACATTCTTATTCGTCCTGTATATACACATATACACAGGGTCAGTGAGTTGCTATGGTATATAACTGAGTTATTGAGCATTCAACTACAATAAGGTGAGTAGAGTGCATTTACGACGCTAACCAGACTAAATAGATTTTCGTGTGTGCTGACATAGTGGGTGTGGAGAGCCACGTGGGGTGTAGAGGGGGGGTGTGGTGGCTCAACACACAGGGGGGGTGTGGTGGCTCAACACACAGGGGGGGTGTGGTGGCTCAACACACAGGGGGGGTGTGGTGGCTCAACACACAGGGGGGTGTGGTGGCTCAACACACAGGCCAGGTGTTACACTCGAAGGGATAAATCGGTCAAACAGGTTGGTATTATCGACGGCACGTTGGCCGCCGCGATGGAACTCAACAACCAAAGAAATGAGGCCATGTATACGAGGTAATTGTGAGGGAGCGAGACCTGGAAGACAATCAATGGCCCAATAGGCGAGGCCTGACAAACAATCCCCAGCAGGCCTCGGAGGAAATAAAGAACGGGAACTGCAATATACACAGACCAATAATCCTGTATGACACAAGGTAATCCCCGACAGTGAGGCGGAGAGGGAGAGGCACACTGGGTAACTCCCCGTGACCACACTTAATATTATCAGGAGTGTCCGGGGGGGGGGGGGTGAGGGGGAGCACCGTGTTCCCTAATGATCAGGAGCTGCCGGAACGACCCCACCTCCCTCACACTCATGCTTGGGGGGGAGGAGGGGAAGGGGGGGAAAGAGAGAGAGAGAGAGAGAGAGAGAGAGAGAGAGAGAGAGAGAGAGAGAGAGAGAGAGAGAGAGAGAGAGAGAGAGAGAGAGAGAGAGAGAGAGAGAGAGAGAGAGAGGAGAGGGGGGGAGGGAGGTTCTTCAGCACCAGTGACTATTGACAGAGATATCACGAGTGATCTAACTATAAGAACCAGCTCACTGAAGCTCCAGCTGGCACACACACAAGGTGTCAACAAGTAATGTTTACAGCGATACAAATGTTGGCGGACACTACAAAACTTGAAAAAAACTACAAAAACTAAACTACAAAAAAAACTACAAAAAACTACTAAAAACTTGAAAAGAAAATCAATACCAAAATAAAAATGTCAATTAATACAGCACATTGTCCGCTTCCGCGTCTGTCACGTGCAAACTGTCACGTGCAAACTGTCACGTGTAAACTGTCACGTGCAAACTGTCACGTGCAAACTGTCACGTGCAAACTGTCACGTGTAAACTGTCACGTGCAAACTGTCACATGTAAACTGTCACGTGCAAACTGTCACGTGTAAACTGTCACGTGCAAACTGTCACGTGTAAACTGTCACGTGCAAACTGTCACGTGTAAACTGTCACGTGCAAACTGTCACGTGCAAACTGTCACGTGCAAACTGTCACGTGTAAACTGTCACGTGTAAACTGTCACGTGCAAACTGTCACGTGCAAACAGTCACGTGCAAACTGTCACGTGCAAACTGTCACGTGCAAACAGTCACGTGCAAACTGTCACGTGCAAACTGTCACGTGCAAACTGTCACGTGCAAACTGTCACGTGCAAACTGTCACGTGCAAACTGTCAGGTGCAAACTGTCACGTGAAAACTGTCACGTGCAAACAGTCACGTGCAAACTGTCACGTGCAAACAGTCACGTGCAAACAGTCACGTGCAAACTGTCACGTGCAAACTGTCACGTGTAAACTGTCACGTGCAAACTGTCACGTGCAGTCACGTGTAAACTGTCACGTGCAAACTGTCACGTGCAAACTGTCACATGCAAACTGTCACGTGCAAACTGTCACGTGCAAACTGTCACGTGTAAACTGTCACGTGCAAACTGTCACGTGCAAACTGTCACGTGCAAACTGTCTCAGCCAAGAATTAAAGGTGTGGCAAAAGGATTGAAGCAAGCTATTAAGGGGGATGGAATGTAAGGGGGGATGAATGGGGCAGTAGGGAGGGAGAACGAGAGAACACCAGTGGGCAGGTGAGAGAACACCAGAGGGCAGGTGAGAGAACACCAGTGGGCAGGTGAGAGAACACCAGTGGGCCGGGGAGATAAGACCCGCGTTCATGAGGTGACACTACAATCGCTTTTTTGTGTGTGTGTGTAAATCTGGAGAGGGCCCGAGGAGTCTACTGACTCTTGCTCACAAACTGAGAGTTCTTTCACTCACTACTTCAGACATACCCGGCAGTTGTGGGAGTACAGGGTAGTGGTGTACCCGGCCGTGTGCCGTCAGTGGTGGTGATGACGGTAGAGGGAGAGAGAGATATTACCCGGGTGTCAACACCACCAGAGGAGCGCTGTCCACTCCGGGGCCAGCCCAGGTACCAGGATTTGTACGCTGGGAAGGTATGATACCTTCCGTCAGGCCAGACGGTTACCACAGAGGCGGAGAGGTTGTGTGTAAGGGGGGGGGTATGGGACGGTAGGAGGTGGCATCGGCCTGTGAGGGTCATGTGAGGGTAATGAGTGTGTGGTGTGAGTTGGGTGGGGGGGATGTGAGGGTGGAGGCTCATGTGGGAATGTGTATGAGCGTGTGAGACGAAGATAGGAATTTCTCCCTTTTTACTTTCTATTCCCGCTACCTTAACAGCTAACCCATCTTCATCAACCATCTATCCGGTCACATCCCGTCACCTCTAGAAACATAAATCTCTCTCCACATTACACACAGAAATCACAATAGCGTAATGCGTCAAATGAGCAAATCCACAAGGGCCGTAACGAGGGTTCGAACCTACGCCCGAGAGGATCCCAGACGTTGCCTTAATCGACTGAGCTATGCTGAGCTCTGTCCATATCTTTTCCATCTACTGCCTGGCTGACTGACTTCTCTTCCCCCCCCCCTCCCTTCATTTACTGTCTCTTCTTTTCCCCTCTCTCTGGCAACCTATATAAACCTTCCCAGTGCACTTACCATCTTCCCTCTCCTACATAGGTCCCCTCTACCTCTTCCCCTCACGCACACACACTTCCCTCTTCACCTAGTGTTGGCGGCACTAGCTCCACGACACCCATCATTTCTGCTCCCATCGACCAAGCCCCACCGCCACGTATCGACCAGCAGCAGCAGCAGCAGCAGCCTTAGTCGTGATAGATGGACACGTATTAATACCGGGATTACAGCCTCACAAACACTTTATAATGAAATTCATTACGTCATAACGTCATGCTGAACATATCAATGCGTATACGGAGACCGTCAAGATCATAACAAAAAGCCACTCTCAATATAAAGTTTTATTTTAAGAAGTGTACATTGTTGTGCTTCGCCTCGGGTGACCCACACAAGTTACTAGCAGGAAAACTAACTTTAAATGCAAAGATTTATACACAAGTGTTGGGTTAGAATATCAGGCCGCCGATTATACACGATCTTGCCATCTTATCAAGATCTTATATATTGTTTTGCGCGCCAGAATGAAAAGAAGTTCGCTTATTTGAGCCCGACAAGGGGTCCAGCACATGGCCTCTCAGACGTTAATTACTGGGTACTTACGGCTCCAGGCCTTCAGTTATATAACAAAGACCATTGCCCCCAACCGCTTGAAAATTAATTATTGAAGGTAATCGCAGTTAAGTTTCGTGTTTCGTTCGAGCCGAGTTCACCCACAGGGAGGGTTGCCTATCCTCTCCCCCTCCCACGAGAACCCGACCCATGCACCACATCCCCTGTCCTCGGTACCGCCCCCACCTGCACCCACTAATATCCGTCAGTCCCCTCCCCAATCACCCCCGCCCTCCCCTCCCCTCCCCCTCACACCAGACACCGACTGCCAGTCCACATTAGAATCGATATTAGATTAAAATTTCCTTGAGGGTATAAATCATGAGAGGTGGGAAGTGCGAATAGGGGTGGGGGGTAAGTGCTTTCTCATAGTGTTTACCCTCTTCAGGGAGAGCCCTGATCTTATCTCATCATCCCCTGCTGTATGATTATAAGTACGCCCAATGGCCTTCATTGGTGTCATAAGTACATCGTTCACAAGTACGCCCGTTGGTGTTGAACGCCCATTAGCGTTCAACATTGGTTGTTCTTCAGGACACATGAGTACCTTAGCCATCATTAACTTAATTACCAGCACTTAACTGGACGATTAGACGGTTGCAAATAATAATACCTGCAACTGATGACCCAAGAGCTACAGCTTTACTCGGAGCTAATGAAATGTAAATTAAATATGGTATTGAGTTATGCAGACTTTCTCTACATGGACGTTAGAGCCAGTCTTTAAGACTAACAGACTGCCAAGAGGGAAACTTTCCTTGGCTCGCCGCCCAGTTTGATTTCCAGGGCCATCCGCCAGCCACCCTGAGAACTTACAAAGATAAATTGACCGTATTAGGGCGAACCGAAGTGCTCTTCCGGGAGTCCAAGACCGGGGATGGTGGGAGTGGGAGGGGGGGGGATTAAATGGGGTATAGGCTTAATCCAGCCTCTTGTAACTTATTGTCTACTACTCTTACTACAGTCTGGGCGAGGTAAGCTCGTGTGCTGACAGGAGTTTCCAGCGCCAGCATAAGGCTGTTGTTCTCTGAGAAATCCGGCTGCTGGAACCTGACACTTGAGGGTGTCGGCCTTCTTCCAGCAACCCACAAGACTTGCTATAAGATAACGACTCTTAGGACGTGTTTGAACCTGCGAAGGGCCAAATCACTATCGCCGGTCTGGGTGGAATGTGCCGACATGTTGGGTTCCAAACTAAGGATATTTTCTTTGTGGGAGGGTGGCTGGTGATTTCTTTGTGATCTTTATGCCCCAATGACCGCCCGCATGCCCCAGCTAGACGCAGCTGCTACGCTTCCTTTGTCACACACTATGTCTAACTCTCACAGTCCTCGTGACCGTTAACTATTTACTATAAAATAATTTATTACTGATTTTGTAGATTTTATTTACGTGATATGATTAATAAATAAAAAGTTAACTTTAATAAAAATTTGTAGTAAAACAAGAAAATTATTGATTCTTCAAAGTCGTGAGAGTTAGTGCGCACGCACCCATCTTCTGTCGCGGCCCATCTGCTGGGATCAGTCAGGGTTTGCACGTCAGAGCGGGAGCACGTTTCTTAAGCCACTGAGTGATCTCCCATGTGGTGTCTGTGGTGTTACATGAAGTGTTGGTAGTGGCGGCGAGAGGAAAGATGGTGTCGAGCGTGTGTCGCGGGTCATACCCTAGCATGACTCCACATGCATCTCCCTCGCGGAAACCGCACATTGACCCCCAAAAGGATTACTTTTCGCCGCTGCAGGTGGAGACGTCGGTTGAGTACGACCTTCCAGCTCACATCTATCCTCCGAAGGGCTCGCAGCCTATCCTCATGATCCACCCGGGTTACGTATCGGCCGTGAGGGCCAGGTCCAGGGCCGTGGTCACCCCATCGCCCACGGCCATGGTGGCCACCTCGGGGGCGACGCGCCCTCTGGCACCGCTGCAGCTGCCACACCCGCAGCAGCACCAGCAGGTGGTGGGTGCCAGGCCCTCGCGAGCCGCTCAGCCGCGCCCCTTGTGCATGTGTGGCAATGTTAACTGCAATAGTGTCAAATCAGTCAATGTACAAAGTGTTAGAAACGTGCAAAATATACAGAGCCAGAGTGCAGCGAGAAGTGCTCAGAGCCAAAGTGCAGGAAGAAATTTACAGACCCAGAGTGCGTTCAGAAGTGTACAGAGCCAGAGTGCCACCAGAAGTGTACAGAGCCAGAGTGCAACAAGAAGTGTTCAGAACCAAAGTGCCAGAAGTGTGCAAAGTAGTCGGGATGTGAATATGTTGGGGATCAGCAGCAGAAATGGTGCAGTGCTTCTACAGCAGCAACAGCAGCAGCCTCAGCAACAGCAGCCTCAACAACAGCAGCCACTACAGCAGCAGACACAGCAGCAGCCTCAACAGCAGCCGCAGCAACAGCCACAGCAGCAGCCACAGCAGCAGCTGGTGTGGGGTAATGGTGGTCGGTGTATTGGGCCATGTTGCAACCCGAGGCCAGCTGCCATGGCTCCTCCTCAGGCAGAGTTCGTGGCTCCTGGCCTGCCGCCCTCCTTGCTCGCCCGCACCCCCACCAGAGGCACTGCGGGCGGCTCCCCCAAGCTGCGGGCGGCCCGTACCAGACGCGGGCTGTCTGTCGCCAGTAGTGTCAACCTTCCGGACTACCTCGGCAGCAGCCGCCCGGCTCGGGTCACGGGCGGGGCTGTCCACGTCCACCCACGCCCACGGGCGTTATCTACCTCTATGGGTGCTCTTGCCGCGACGCCCGCACCTCCGATGGCACACCAGCATATTGGCATGAGTGCCTCCCTCACCACCTCCCTGGACTTGTCGAGGGCAGATACCCTCACCCCACGGTCCCTATTACCCGTCCAGCAGCAGCAACATCAGCAGCAACAACAGCAGCAACAGCAACAACACCAGCAGCAGCACCAGCAGCAACAGTCGTTGCAGCAGGCGCCAGCGGTCTCCACCTCCTCGCTGCTCTACACTGTGGGCCTCTCCAGGGATTCCGGGTGCTCTGTGGGCGCAGAGACTGCGGGCGGAGATTGGGCGTCTGACCGCACCCGGGGCCTTGTTGATTCAGGCTTCTGCACGCCCGTTGATCTCACCGATGATTTTGTGACAGGTGAGCAGGAGGGTTTATTTCTGGCGCATGTTCACGCCCAGCGCCACAACCTCAAGTTTGTTTATAATTACATAAAAGCTCTCAAAGCACCAGTGTTCTTTATTCGAATTGTCAGATATTTGTAAGCTCAAGTTTTCACTTTCACAAGATTATCTGTGTTTTCTGCAAAGTCGATTAGCAAGGCTGTTGCGAAGGTCAAGTTTAAGATCCAGTCTCAGCGCGGCCTTAAGCGCTCGCTACGTTTGCTTCTTGTATTCAGCAGTGACAGCCGACAGCAAAGTCAGTTTGGATTTTACACACATGTGCTTGCTGTTAGTTGGTCTTGGTGTTTTGAGGAGCTTATTACGCTGTTTAGTGTGAACTGCTGCGCTCATCTTGAAGTGCAGGACCTGTGGTTTTATTCCTTTCATTTTTAGTGGCAAATTGTTCTGGCAAGTTATTTTTAGAATTAAAAAATCCGTTTTTTTTATTATAATGTTATATATGGAATATTGTTTATGCACGCTGATTTTGCGTGGAAATTGTACTGTAGTGGAGAGAGAGAGAGAGAGAGAGAGAGAGAGAGAGAGAGAGAGAGAGAGAGAGAGAGAGAGAGAGAGAGAGAGAGACAGAGACAGAGACAGAGACACAGAGACAGACAGAGAGACACAGACAGACAGACAGACAGAGACAGAGAGAGAGGAAGGAAGGAGAGAGAGAGAGAGAGAGAGAGAGACAGACAGAGAGAGAGAGAGGAGAGAGAGAGACTGGTGAAGCAGGGTTCAAGGCACTCACGGGACACATGCTCGGGCAGCCAAGCCTGGCCCTGGGAACGCAGCCTACTCGTCTTACCTCATTGTAATAACCTTAAGGTTTTCCTGTGTAATTTTACACCTCGGTAATGTACATAAAGCTTTATACTCCCTTTCGACGAGGTTCTTCCCCCATTTACCAGAAATACCTTCACGCGAGGCATTTTTTCGTTTTCATTCGCACAATACATTTTCGTGGTCAACATTTTCATGGTAAATGAACAGAACAAGAAATAGTGCAGCGTGCGGGGACCTCCCCCTACCCCCCCCCCCCCCCCCCACCACCTGTCACACCTGACAGGGTCGCCACACGAACAGAAACAATGAACTCTTTTTTTAAGTTATATCACAACCATTAACTATTAATTAATTCTTGTGAAGGATTCATAATTTGTGAGCATTAGTCCCTGAACTGAGATGGTGTCGGGTGCCTGTCTTGGATGCTCGTGAAGAATAAGTGGAATATTGGTCACTTGGCAGCTCTCCTGCTAGGGGAGTGGGAGGGGGGGGGGAGTAATCTTGCAGTTGCTATGTTGTTTTTGTTTAGTTTTTAGTTGTTTGTCCACAATGGCCTCCCATGCCGCCGATAATTAGGTCGCCTTTGCAAATTATGCATTTTAGGCTATTGTGCACAAGGTAATTTAGTAACGCTCGACGGTGAAAGGCCGGCGGGAGACGGCGGAGCGGCTGGGAAATGGCTGCTTGGCACCCGAGGCAGGAAGGAAGCTGTGGGCGCAGCAGGCCAACAATTCTTCAGTGTCGCCTTGGGTTGGGACGGTCTGGCCCGGCCCGGCCCAACCTCCAACCACGCCTCCACGTTTCTAACCGGCTGGGGGCGGGCGTCTGAACCGGTTTGATTTATATATAATAAAATATAATTATTTCATCCTTGTTTTCCAATAAAACATTGACTTATCTGTAACAGATAAAATGTAGCAACTTGTCATGCCAGGAAGGATTGTTTGCGGTAGCTGTAAACAACAATTTATTTTGTCGGGGACAGGCGTGTGTATATATACACTAACATTCAATAGGATACATTAACAACAGTTGTCTAACTCCCGGGTATCTTTACTGCTAGGTGAACACAGACATTAGGTGAAAGTAAACGTGCCAAACCATTTCTGTCCCTCTCGGGATTCCCGATTGTGAGTCGTGGGCGAACCCAACTGTTCTACCAAGACCCCTGAAGCGTGTACGTCACCTTATTGATGAGTGAATCACAAGCATATCACCTCCCCCTTCCCTCAATAATGTCTTGGAACACGCTCTCCCTCTTCTAGTTTTTTTCTGCTACTAAAGTTTTCCTTAATTTAGATCTGTTTCACTCTAGTTACCCGCAAGGGCGAGATGATTCATGTAGCCTATTCTAGGCTATTTTGTCTATGCTCTCGTTTAAGTCTTTATTTTCATGTGAAATTATAATTCAATTACACTTACTATTCGAAAATAGTATACAACCCAGTCGTTTGTTTTTGTGTGTATGTGTTTATGGATTCTGTTGTACATTCTTGTAATCAGACTAATGTGTGTGGCCTTGTATGCAATGCCAATCTGTTCTGAATACGTAGGCCTAGTTTCACACCGTTTGTCAATCTGGTAAAGCACCGTTAGGCCTAGGGCTGACAAGAATCGGGGAATAAGGACAGTCTCACCCATCGGTTAGATAAAGTGCTATTGGCCCTCGAGTTGTCTCGACTAACACTCTTATTGGAGGCCTCATTCAGATCTCTATTAGGTACGTAAAACGTGTTAGGAGCCATAAGTAGCAGTAAGTAGGCTGCAATACTTCCATGTCAGTGTATATTTTTGGACTTAGGTTACCTAATTGTCGACCGTGTCCCTGGGGGACGATGGGTTGGGCTAGGCGCCTGCTGGAGTAATTGTGGGCTTAGTGTCGTGAGCTGGGCGCTGAATGTTGTTGGGGGAGGAGGGGGGGGATGGGGTCTACCACCTCGGGGTAAACTTAGCTAGTCTGAATATCGTTCATTTCTGTTGAGTGGGATTTAGAGACTTGCCTCTATGTACTGTTTTTAAGATTAAAGTAATTGGAAAAAGGTACTTTCTTTCCCTAAGAGACAATCTTGATACAATAGTAAATAAATGTTTTATTTATTCATTGAAAGTTTTATAATGTGTTTAACATGCAAAGTGTGGGAATAGAGAGGTGGGCTGAGAGAAGCAGATCTGAAATGTAACAAGCAAGCCCACTACGGTTGGGCAATAATATTTTTGTGAGTACCAAGCTCGTATTATGAATCCTTGACGATACGACGCGGACCTCACTTCCCCTCTCTGGTAATAACGGGAATGGGGTGGTTAGGGTGTGCTGCGTTGGCGGTCGATCCCCACAGGTTTAATGGGCTCGCCTGTGTCTGCTCACTGACTGCCTTCAAGTTTTCTTGTCGATTGAGTAAAGGGACGAACTCATTTCTAATTTAGATTAACCAAGATTCTTACCACATACATATAGGCTAGCTTTGTCTCATGTTTATACTTATATAATTAACTTGCCGGGGATATGAAGCATATACGCTCAAATGTTAGCCAATTAGTGTACACAAATTTGTATTTTGTTACAAATTTGCGTTTTTAATACGTATGTTCTGATAGATGGATATCTTAACCAAAACACTATGATATTTTTGGTCACTCCTCATGAGGGGCATGTATGCCACGTGGCTCTCCCCCCTCTCACTTCCACCCTCCCTTTCTAATTTCCATAAGTTGGCTTCCCCTCTCACGGGAAAAGATGAGAGTTGTGGTTGAGAGATATGCCATGTGGAGGACCGGGTGACCCCTGAGGCTGGCTCCCCGCGCCCCGGGGGAGGGCGGGCCAGCGAGCCCCGGGGGTTGTGTCGTAACATGTATGGAGCTCTGCTTATCGGCAGGGAGGCGGCGCCTCGCCAGTTAAGTCGTCCTCCAGAACTCTTATTAACCTCTGTCGGAGTTTACAACCTGCTGTTGATTAGCCTACTGATTACCACAACTTTTATCGGTGCTAAATACCTTGCCTTATTATTTGGTTTAGGTATTAGTTAAAAACCTAAATAATGGGAACAAAGTAATCTATTAATGCGGATGCCCCCCCCCCCTCCATGAAAGCCACCCAACAAAGCAGTCCTATGCTTTATTGTTCACCGACAGTGGGGAGGGGAGGGGAGGGGGGTCAAACCTCGCTAGGCTGCTTGGGACTTTTTTTTTTTTTTTTGGTGGGGGCGAGGAGGGGGGGGGCCGAGCACCATATACCGGAGGTGGACGAGGAGCTCTCAGCCTCGTTTGTCTTCGCCCAGTAGCCTCGGCTCCCGTCTTATTGTATAGTTAACTTCTTCGTTTATAGTCTCATTGCGCCTGAGACGGACGACTTGTGCTGAAGTTCTTTGCTCTTGAGCACGGCTTCTCGGCGAGATTGTTTAAAACGAGAAAATTATTGTTAATTCAGACACGTGACCTTAGTACCACCGGCAAATTTAGTTACATTAGGTATATTACATAGAGGAATTTGTCCATTATTGTTTAATTTAAAGTAAGTTTCGGTTATTTGTTCATAAAGGTAAGAGTCCCTCTTGTTGGTACTCGACCGCTTACCTGTCAAGTTGCCTACGGTGGTTCGTTGATAGGGCGTTGCACGCTTCCATTACCTGCCGCCCTACACCAAGTGCAACGTTAGGATCTCGGGGCCATAACCTCTAGTCGATAGCTTGGCCGCGAAACAAAACAAAAGTTAAAGCCTTTGTACCCTGGACAGTGATCAATGCATGGAAAGTCAATAGCCCAGGTCGATGCTACTTCCCGCTCTGCCACAACTGTACCATATGGAACCCTAATTCCTGATAATCTTTTCTATGTACACCCACTTATGAACTAACGATAAGTTCAGATGGGGAGTGGCGTCCCTTTTATCTATACCCCCTCATTCTCCCCTCGCTCCCCCCTCCCCCCCTCCCTCCCCTGGTTGCATCAGCAGCTCTTAAAACCTCCCCTCCTCCTCCTCCCCCCCCCCTGGCCCGCATGTGTTCCCACGCACACTCCGTTCACTGGGGTTATTTTATGAATATATTATCATAGGTAATATGCGAGCTGCCTCCACTATGATGTAGCTTGCAGTTGTATCACAAGACCTGGGACTGGGGAGAGGAGAGGGCGCCAGGTGTGGGGTTAGGGAGAGGAGGGTGCCAGGTGTGGAGTTAGGGAGAGGAGAGGGCGCAGGTGTGGGGAGAGGAGAGGGTGCCAGGTGTAGGGTTAGGGAGAGGAGAGGGCGCCAGGTGTGGGGTTAGGGAGAGGAGAGGGTGCCAGGTGTGGAGTTAGAGAGAGATGCGAGTCCGGAAAAAGAGGAGAATAGTGATCTGATAAATATAGCTGCTTGTGTACGTGCTTCTCCTCTAACAGGTCTACACAGTAACAGCGGCGGGGGCGTCCCTCAATATTGGGTATGACCGACTACCGTGAACTAGGGTGTCAGTGGGAGGTACAGCACGTGGCTGGTTATCTATGTAACCTACTAAGGTATTAACGCATGCTGGTTGATAAATAAATGTTTCTAACCTGGTTGATACCTGGTTGATGGGGTTCTGGGAGTTCTTCTACTCCCCAAGCCCGGCCCGAGGCCAGGCTCGACTTGTGAGAGTTTGGTCCACCAGGCTGTTTGATATTGAGATGCTGTTGCCTATAACTTCACAGAAAGACTAATGTCCCGTTACTAATCTCTGTGTCGAAGTATTATAATTGGCTTTCCTTTTCTGACTTTTAGACGGCTATGTCTATACGTAGGCTATATGGCCTCCATATACCAAATTTTCCTGCCTATAGTGTCCCCAGAGTTCGTCCCATACCAGCCCGCCCTGACAAGCCGCCACGTGCGACCAGGGTTGTGGCAGGGGGAGCATGGATGGGGGATAGTGGGGGGGGGGAGAATTGATGGAGTGGTCTTATGAATCTCTCAGTGCCGAGGGAGGGGGGGGGGGCAGGTCTTCCTGCATGACTCAACCACTTCAGCACCCTAGGTTGCGCCTGTCATCCTGCCGCAGCCTAAAAGTCTCTATGCATCACTTTCTAGCTCTGTCCTACCAACTTTATTTTTTTAGTAACATAGCCTAAACAAAGCTATGTTCATCCAGTCTGGTATAATGACCCACTTGTGATAATATGACGTCCGCAGGAGCTTGTGGGATAACCCAAATGTATTATGACGCATGTAGACCCGGGCCAAGGGCGGTAGGTTAATATATGTTAACCAATTATAATCTAGCTGTTTTTCTCAGTTTTATAGCTCGTAAATTACCTTTGGGGAGGATATCTATACTGGAGTGCACAGGCAGGGGGAGGATGTAGACAATGGAGTGCACAAGCAGGGGGAGGCTGTAGACAATGGAGTGCACAAGCAGGGGGGAGGCTGTAGACAATGGAGAGCACAAGCAGGGGGAGGCTGTAGACAATGGAGAGCACAAGCAGGGGGGAGGATGTAGACAATGGAGTACACAAGCAGGGGGGAGGATGTAGACAATGGAGTGCACAAGCAGGGGGAGGCTGTAGACAATGGAGTGCACAAGCAGGGGGAGGCTGTAGACAATGGAGTGCACAAGCAGGGGGAGGCTGTAGACAATGGAGAGCACAAGCAGGGGGGAGGCTGTAGACAATGGAGAGCACAAGCAGGGGGAGGCTGTAGACAATGGAGTGCACAAGCAGGGGGAGGCTGTAGACAATGGAGTGCACAAGCAGGGGGAGGCTGTAGACAATGGAGTGCACAAGCAGGGGGAGGCTGTAGACAATGGAGTGCACAAGCAGGGGGAGGCTGTAGACAATGGAGTGCACAAGCAGGGGGAGGCTGTAGACAATGGAGTGCACAAGCAGGGGGAGGCTGTAGACAATGGAGTGCACAAGCAGGGGGAGGCTGTAGACAATGGAGTGCACAAGCAGGGGGAAGGCGGTACACAAAGGGCTGCCTTAATAGGGTTTTGGTAGTTCCACTTGCTGCAGCACTACGTGAATATAAGCTAATTTAACTGCCAAAGTTTAAGTCCACTAGGTGGGGGCAACCGGAAGCTTTTTTGTGTGGAGGTGAAGTAGAGACAGGTTGGTAGGTGGGGGTTGGCGGGACGAGGCGTGAACACGGCAGCAGGCTGGTGAGGGTTCTTGTCTCCCCAGGCCGCAGGGTGGAGAGATCTTGGGTAGAGGAGTGAGGTCGTGGCCCCCGCGTGGTTACGACCCACGACTTCCCCCCCTCCACCACGGCACAGCCACCCTTTCCAGGCATGCGTGAACCTTCGTGTCTTGGAGCTCTCCGTGGCAGGTCTTCTGCTCGGCTTTCACAACAGGTTCCCACCTCTTGATCTGTTTTAGGATCCAACCTACTTTATTTGAACTTTTCTTTCATCTATTTTCCACCTCCTTTTAAAGATAACTTTCAACCAACAAATGTGATGATACTGGTGTAGGCTTGCGTTCCTGCTTTGCCCCCCCAGCTCAGTCTGTGAATACTAGCATTATCCTCAATTTAATAAGACTATCAAAATCCTCAGATTAGGCAAAATTGTAATTAATTTTGTCAATAAAGATGTTAATAATAATAATAGTCTGTGAGAGCGACACAAAAAAGGAATAGTGACAGGTAAGCCACACGTTGGTTTACACCCAGCGTGGCCAGACCACAAGCCTGTGTGGAGGAGTTAGTGGGGGTGTGAGGAGACGCTTTGGGTGTAGACTAGACCTCCACTGCCGATAGCGACCACATCGGCGGATCTTCTTACGATCAGTGGTGGGCGGGGGAGGTTAGTGCTCTCTCCCACACGTCTCCCCAGCCGTCACGCCTAGCCTACCAGCGCAAACATGTGGTCCTCCCACACTTCCTCCGTCACCAGTAACACAGGTCCATGAACTCCCTCTCACCACCACCAGCAGCAGCACATGTGCGGTGCCTGCACGCTCACCCACAGTACCTCCCACACATCACACGAATGACCCCCCCCCCCCGCACTCTATACACTACCATCCCATACTCCAAAGAACACCACTAGCCTAGGCCTACATCCCACAGATTCTCACTATATGCTCATCATTTGTTCATACTCATCATCATACACATCAACCATATTCACACTACATCCCCTCAAAAACCAGTACTACCACCTGCAACAACCAGTCCTCCCACCTGCAACAACCCGTACTCCCACCTGCAACAACCCGTACTCCCACCTGCAACAACCCGTACTCCCACCTGCAACAACCAGTACTACCACCTGCAACAACCAGTACTCCCACCTGCAACAACCAGTACTCCCACCTGCAACAACCAGTCCTCCCCCACCTGCAACAACCAGTCCTCCCCACCTGCAACAACCAGTACTCCCACCTGCAACAACCAGTCCTCCCCACCTGCAACAACCAGTACTCCCACCTGCAACAACCAGTACTCCCACCTGCAACAACCAGTCCTCCCACCTGCAACAACCAGTCCTCCCACCAACGCCCCCCTACACATCTCAGCGACCCACGTATCTGTTATGGTAATCTGCCGCTGGGAAGAGGCTTCGACCGAGCGGTAATACCGTTAGGATTATCGTCCTCAGTTCTTTTGTTCTCCTTCAACAGTAGGCTGGCTAGTCTAAGGCACGGAGGAGCTCCTCCACAATGTCGAGAAGGAAGATAGATAAAACATGTACAAATGGGGTGTGTGGAGCTAAAGGTACAAGTGGGTTGTGGGAAATTTAGATGCAGGTTGGGGTAAAGCGCAGACAGAAGTTGAGTGCGTCAATCTTCGGGTAGATTAGAGGAGTAGAGATTGGATGGGCGAAGTGCTGTGTAGCAGTTATACGGTCAGCTTGGGATAGAGATGTATGTAATTAGTGGGTGGCTAAACTATGTGGTCCCACTTTGGTAATTAACCTAACATGCACAATTGTGAATGTGAAGATTGGCGAGATCCATTGACCTAGGTTGGCGACGCTGTGACAGTGATTGGGTATAAGTGGCGGGAAAATGAGGATGAGAAGCACTGTCGAGCCCAACAAATCAGACGTGCCTGCAGTACTAGGACGCCTCGTGGCCTGGGTGCTGGTAGGTCTTGTTTTTATAGCTTACATTCAAACACCTACGTAAATTGTCGCTTGATTACTGCCTTTGATCATTTTGAGAGAGAGAGAGAGAGAGAGAGAGAGAGAGAGAGAGAGAGAGAGAGAGAGAGAGAGAGAGAGAGAGAGAGAGAGAGAGACAGAGAGAGAGAGAGAGAGAGAGAGAGAGAGAGAGAGAGATTGAGGTTTTGTTTCTCCATGAAAATAACAATGTAATCTACTTACTAAAAAAGAGGCGAATGGGATCTACTTATTGTCTCATCAATGCTCTCGTCAGGACAGTACTTAATCTCCCTCAATCGTCGTCCCCCCCCCCACACCAATCAACAACATTAATTAATTACAACACGGAGAGATGTGATTCACCTAGCAAATAAAGTTTTAAGTCAGACACACATGCAATCCATTTTTATAGCCTGGCAAGTGGGACGTTCATTCACTCGCCAAAATTCGTCCTGCTATAAGAGAGCGAGCCAGAATGAAGGCTGTCAGGCGAGGCTATTTAGAGCGCACGACTAGGGGACCTTTGTCGTGTTCCCAGTCTGGTGTAGTCCGTCGTAGTGGGTTTCTACCATACGTGTTTTTTTATGGTATAATTCAAGAGAAGCGTCAGGAGAGAAAGAAAGGTCTAGACGACTGAAAATTTTTAATTTCGTGCAAGATCATTTATGTGTTTTGTTTATTAAATGGGAATTAGGGCTATTACGAGTAGAAAAATGTTTGGACGAACCCAAACCAAGACTTCAGGTGTGGTGGGTTTGCAACGGAACTTTTCATGGAGCTGGAAGCCAATGTTTTGGTGATTAAAGGTTCCTTGAACTTTAATTTTATTATAAACATTTAATTTTATTACAAACATTTTATTTTTATTGTGAATTTTTATTATAAATTGTTTTTATTATATTTTATTTTATTTTTATTATTGTTATTAATTATATTTATTTTCGTTTCTCCTTTAGTGGGGGCTGAGTTTGGTGTTGCTCCTCCTGTGACTATTTGTCTTGCTACTGTTGAGAGTCTCGCCGGTCGTACGATGGCCAATTTGCCTCGTTTCCATTTTAGTAAGTTTCCCTGACGTTTATGCTAGTAGTTTGTCGCGTACTGGTAAGAGTAGCCGTGTCTCGTATGTACAGTATACAAGGGAGAGTAGTACCTTGTTACTCGTGGGTAGCCAGACCTGGGCTATGTACACTTGACAGTTAGCTTGCTCTTTAAGTACATTTCTGCCTGTGCATCCTTAGCGATTATTTAGTTTTTTCCCTGTATGAGCAATTGTAGGCTTCTAGTTTTATTCAAGTACAGTATTTTCCGTGACTATGAAATGTTTGTTTGGATTTTTTGTTAATTTGTAATTTCCATCTTGGTTATTGCCATCTGGCGTCTTTTCTTCCCGAAGTAACGATTTACAGGGGACACAAACATGTATTGATCGAGTGTCCCATTTACTCAGCGGGAGGGTGTGAGAAGGAGGGGCGCCGTAGGAGGGGAGAGTGGAAATGGGCGGTTTTTTTTCTTGTTTGTGCCCATTTCTTGCTAAGCCGCCCCTTTATCTTCATTCCAATTCATCCTTTCCACTTTCCCTTCTATTCTTCTCTTCCTCCATGCCATGTGGTACATCGTACGCAAGGCTTATCACGTATTAAGTGAAGACTGAGTTTATGTCATTACCTATTTGGTATGTTGATGCCTCAAGGATTGAGGTCTAGAAACTGGTAATCAAGGTTGTCAGAATAAACAAATCTTTCCCCTCCCTCCCTGGAATAACAGTAGGAGAGGTGAGCAGTAAGTAAACAGGATCTAATTATAGGAATATTTTGGCGCTGAATGTCTCGTGTCTCTTTGTCTCGTTTCCAGGACAAACCGAGGTTTCCAGGCGAGGGGTCTACAATTCATAACGCGATTTTTAAGCTATTACCTACGAGCTTAGATTATTTTCCTATTTAAGTGTATTTTAACAAGTTCATTCTCTAATTCACTTTTAGAACGTTGTGGTTGGCGTTGTTATTGATCGAGCCTATTCAGCTAAGATTAAACTCTGCCTTTCAATCAAACTTAAAAAGCTCACGCGAACATAGGATTTATTTTTCCATTTGTGCAAGTAGTCCCTGATTATTAGTAAGGTAAATTGACTGTAGATTCTATGAAAAAGCAGAAGAAAGTGGGAGAAAAATAGTAGGCTAAGCGACGTGTTTGCCTCTCTGGGAGGTAATCTCTCCGGAGGGTATTTACTGACTTGGCTGAGTGCACTTAGTTCCCCTGAGGGGGTTGCCGGTTCAGTTCTGCTTCTGTCTTGTTTATCTTCGAGTCTCATTCACTGTCAGTATTAAATTTTAACGGCTAAATGAAAAGCTTGTTTCAAGTTAAGAGGTTAGTTTCTAATGCTCACAAAAGAAGAGTTTATAAGTATTAATGGAGGAACCGGCACCTTGGTCGCGTTCAATGTCCCACACAGCCTATTAGGATATTTATTAACGGCCTTGAAAAGCTGACGCGTAATCCTCATCCGAGCCTTATTGACCGCTTGTCGACGGGAGGGAGTGGAGGGGCGGCGGACTGTTTGTGATGGGCATTGCTGATCCATCCTGAGGGCAGGGGGACGAATCCTTGGCCCTATTGAATGCACTGGAGCGGGGGTCTATGCGTATCGTGGGTGGAGATTGCACAAGCCGTATCAAGGGAGGGGGGGGGGCCATGGACGAATCATCTCATTGTAGTAATCGTGAGAATAGGGAGGTGGGATTCGCTCAGAAAATATCCAATCCCCCAATGCCCCATCTCCTCACTCCCTCCCTCCCCCACCACGGCTGCCAGACCCTCGCGGCGGCTTCCATGTTTTACTGCCCTTATTGGTTTGATCTGATTATACCGCGCGTCGCGATATAAAGACCAGCTGTCTGCATTACCTGTCGCTAGGTGGCACGACTCGGCGAGGCTCGCTTTCCTCTCCCTTCCTTCCTGACCCTCGGGGGGGGGGGGGGGAAGATTGCCAGGTTTCCCACAGTATAACAACAACAACCGCGAGCGATGTTTCGTCTCCTCACATTTTTGTTTTTAATACTTTCTGGCAACTCTGATCACATACATGTCTGTTCCACACTGTTCTTAAAATAACTTGGTAACAACTCACAGCACAGAGGATGCTGTGAGTTGTGAGTACCCAACTCACAGCAGCCTCTCTCTTCCTCCTCTGGACTGACCCGAGTCAACAATAATCCCACAACAGCTAATCAGTTATCTTAAGACAAACTGGGTTACGTTAAATTCAAACCGTAATTGAATGGGGGGGGGGTGATAACGTATATATGATTAATAAGACATTAAACGTTTTTTTATTATTAATGAAACAATGTCCGTGCATAGTGGCCGAGAGTACCCTTGTGGCATTACATGACCGTTTGCAAGATTTTTTTAAGGGCTATAATTATTAAATTAAAAGCTGTAGAGGGGGAGGAGTTCCCTTTGTTGAGTGTTCTGCATTGGCAAGACCTTTGTTTGGCGCGGCGAGGGAAGGCTGCTAATCAGTTTTTAGATTGCACGCACACGCCAAGTTATAATTTAAGTTAATTCAATGCAGTTTTAAATGTAAATTTGATAAACAAGAAGGTTATGGGTCATTGCAGTAGGTGAATGTGCGTACGCGTGCGCGAACACACCCCACACGCACGCGCGCGCTCGCGCACACACACACACACACACACACAAACACACACACAAACACACACACAAACACACACACAAACACACACACAAACACACACACAAACACACACACACACACACACAAACACACACACACACACAAACACACACACACACACACACACCCCGACACACGCTGCCAATCCAAGCCCCTCCCCCCTTGATGTTTACTAATTACATCCTATAAAACCACTTTCTATGGGTCATGTGTACCGTGAGACGTGGGAGAGACGCCTTTAAGTACTCTTGGTGGGCGTTAGGCGCGTGCACTGTGCACTTGAAGCGGAATCAAAAGGTTTCTCTTTTCCATCAGATTTTTTGTTTGTGTCGGTTAAGCCGGATGTGGTTTTTTGATTTAATAGAAAAGGTAATTAGTGCCAACAACAGTGGTCTGAAGAGCCCAAGAGCAATGTTAGAAGAGGATTGAGGGAGTTGATGGACTTGTTTGTGATAGGAAAGAAGTTGAGGCGATTTTAATTGAGATTTATTGTGTTTGAGCTATAGTACAGTAGCCTAAATAGCTATATAATATATAGTTTATGTATCTAGTCCTATATTAGGGATGTCGTGGCTTGTGTTCTTATTACAGTATTTATATCTGTAACGTTGGTAGTGGTAGTCGGCTAGTGGTCGTAGTTTTAGCGGTAGTAGTAGTAGTATTTTAATACGGAAATCCAAGTTATAAATTAACAAGAGAGTGATAGTGATTTGCTTTATAAACCTTGCCTTGCGGTTGCCGTTCGTTCGTACCGAGTACAGCGTCTCTGCGGCCCGGTACTTCCTGGTTGGTCAACCAGGCTGTTAGACGCAGCTGCTCGCAGCCTGGCGCCTGAATCACAACCCGGTTGATTGGATATCGTTGCAGACAACATTGCAGCTGTGTTACATAGAGTGGTTCCGGAGACTAACATTCTATTGTTCGCGGGCCTGATGGGTAAGGCTGGCGGAAAATGATACCGTTCTGTGGCAAGAAAATGAAGCTCTTATTTTCAGATTCTTTTTGTCTCAGACGCTTCGTCAAGTCTCTAAGTCTTAACGTGACGTGTTGATATGACTGTCATCCTGTAATTAACATAGCTGGCATGTCCAAAGTTTGCTTCAGACTTTTAAGAATTAATATTTTGTTAAAGTCTAGAATTTCATCTGTGATCGAAATGGTGGTGTAAGTTATTGTTAGGCCTAGTTGCCCGTTCGTTAATTTCTCACGGAGGAGGTAAATGTTCGGTCACATTCAGGATACAAAAACTGGCAAACGTTAGCCCCACTTCCTGCAGGCGTTTCTGTTTTGTTCTTTGTCGTTCTCTCTCGCTTTCGTGCCACTCATCTTCCTTTTTCTTTCCTGCCACTCGTCTTGCTTCTTTCGTACCACTCATCTTCCTTCTTTCTTGCCAAACCGTTCCTCTTTACTTTTGCCTCCCTTCTTTCCTTTCCCTAATTTTCCTTCATGCTTCACCTTTCCTGGTTTTCCTTCCCGGTTCCACCACCTATTCTATCTCCTTTCCTTATCTCTCCCATTTTTCCTTGGTCTTCCTCTTCCGGTTTCCGTTCCCTCTCTCATTTAATAATTCTTCTCATGTGTCGCTCTCCCTTTTACTATCCTGTTCCCTCTTCCTGTCTGGCTGCCTCTCCCCTTCCTTCCCTCCCACGCGGAATCTTGACGAGGCTTTGAAAAAAACACAGCAAGGGGCGGTGTGGTGGCGGTGTTGGGAGTCTATCAACACCAGTGTCGACGCCTCATCCTTGTCTGCCACTGCCACCACACTTGTCTGCCTCGTGTCAACGCTGTGTATTTTGATGCATAGTGCAGCCTTGTTTCCCACGCTGCATTTTTTGAGGGTGGGGGGGGGGGGAGGGAGAGCTGCCGCTGTAAACATTTGTTGTTGTGCATCGTTTCCTTAGTACGGCGTCGTGGCTTAAATTAGAGTTAACTCTGCCCTTGCCTTTCCAATCAGCTTTTCCCCAACCCCCTCTCTCAACCCCGGCCTGTCCTCGGTAAGCGTGCCTCAGCGTGCAAGCCGCCACACGACGGGTTTCCCCTCTTTCGCTCTCTCAATTTCTCTCCTTCCTGCCCACCCCACCCCGCGCTCCCATCACCATTCGTGTCCTCCACCCCTCCCTCCGCCCCCCGCGTCCTCACCCCCCCCCCCCCACACCCCAACCCCACTCAGGTTTTTCGCAGCGTTGAGCCTCCGCTGTGTGCCACCACCGTTTTCACGGGTGTGGCGCCGGCAAGATCGAGACTCGCACGGCCAGCCGTAGCACTTACGACCTTACTGACCTTAGCGCTGCTTCCACGCGGCTTGTGGGGTGTGTTGAGGGGCAAGGGACGTGCGAGGCATCTATTCTCTCAAGGATTGCTTCAGTAGTGTCATGAAATCCTCAAGAGACATCTGTTGGGAGGCTTATCTTCGGCGAGGATGGTCGCTAGGATCTCTAGCAGATCTTTGTGTGTTTTTAGATGAATTAGTTTGTTGTGTAACCACCCCCCCCTACACCCATCCAGTGGGAGTAGTGTGGCTTTATTTTTTAAGGCTCTTCGAAGCTCTGGTAAAGTCGTATTAAGTCCAAATTATACATTTTTAAAGCAATAAAATATTGCTCCTCCTTCTGAAGGTTCTCAACCTGCGGGGAGTGAAACGAGGTGCCTTGTCATATTGAGGGAGAGTGAGAGCGTGATTTGCATGAAAAAGTGGTTGACAGTGTGCTGTTGCTGAAGGGTGGCTGAAGCCGCTGTCCTTGTCACTGTATTTGTCGGGCCGAGGTCGGTTGCTGTCGATGGTGGCGGTGATGATCCTGTGGTGGTGGTGGTGGCGACCCTATGGTGGCGGCCCAGTGGTGGTGGTGGTGGTGGTGGCAGTCCTGTGGTAACGATAATACAAAGATAGCGAACAGTTTTATTTATTGTTTATTGATTATCGTAGCTGTCCGGCACACGTAGAGGCCCAGGTCAGACCACATGTTTTATGGACACATCTGTGATCACTGCTGAGGTAGCCTCTGATGTATGATGCTTTAACTATATTATATATATATATATATATATATATATATATATATATATATATATATATATATATATATATATATATATATATATATTGCTGTCTTAAAATAAGACATAATGGTAGAAAGACCTAAGGCAG
>NC_091178.1:1679567-1697067 GCF_040958095.1 Procambarus clarkii
TATAAAACCGCGCGATATTTTGCAGTTCACTTTAGAAACTAAGGTGGCCTCACCCCCGAGGTGTCCCCCTGTGGCGGAGGTGGGACCACCAGAGGGACCTTCACGTCCTGTTCAAGACCACATCACGCCTCTCCACGCCTGTTTTTATGAGGTTTTAGCGTGAGAAGCTAACACCTAGCTGCGGGGCCCTGACGTCACCAAGCGGTCACTGACGTCACTGCATCTTTTCTCCTCACACCTCGCCCGGGCTGTGTGCCGAGATTTCATTTGCATGATGACTCGTCTTCGACGTCACGGGGAAGACAGTGACGCTGTTGGGTTTCCAGTAAGCGGATAGGCCCGTCCATGACGTCACTTTCTGCCCACGTTGCTTAATGACATCACACTGACCACGTTGCTGTTCGGTAAACAGTTGCCATATATGAGCTGATGCTATCATGCGGGGTCCCTGCTGTTGTTTTTTTCCCCCTTTGACGTGCTAGTGTAGCTAGGGAGGGGGTCGAGGCGTGATACCACCGGATGGCTGTCTGTCTGTAGCTTCTATCTATAATGCTCTGGATATGAACGTCGGTGGCTTATTATACTTGGCGGACAAGCAGCCAGCAGCAGCAGCGTCATTCTTCACCGCCACATGGAGTGAAACGCTGGTGGGTGGAACACAAGTGAAACTTGTTTTTGAAGGTCTCTGAGAGGCTCTAGCGAGGACCTTTTTTTTCCATGTATAAGAGCAAGGGTCAGAAAATAACCGACACCCAGAGGGGCACGAGCAGATGGTGACGATTCATTGCGCACTTCGAGATGCAACAATGAAGGGCTTTGTAACGTAGCATGAGGCAAGTCCTTTGTTGAGTGCATCTTGCAAGAGCCGCCGCTAGATATAGCCGGCCTCGGTATTGGGAAAGACCGTCTCAAGCCAAACGAAACGAAAAATCATCAAATTTTATATAAAACTGCTTCGGCTTTATATATGACTTGACTAAAGTTGGTCACGTGGCTGAAGGCATCTTGATCTTCCGGAGGAGTATATCAGCTTTCTCTTCCTCTCTTTTCTTTGCTTCCATGTCACATTCCCTGCATTAGTCTTCTTCCCTTCCCACCCCGATTTACCTTTTCCCATCCTCTCCATCCTTACTCATCTTTCCTGCCTCATTCCTCTTCTCCCCTCCCTCATTCCTCTTCTCCCCTCCCTCATTCCTCTTCTCCCCTCCCTCATTCAGTTTCCCTTCTGCTTCATGCACTTCACTCCTTCCTGGCGCAGTGCGCTTGTATTACAACATGGTCTCACGTAGTTTTGACTGCATTTGGAAAGGCTTACTATAGGCCTATACGAGGCTGGTGAAGTAGCTATAACACTAAAACCATTATAGTGACAAGCAGAGAGGGAGGGAAGTATCACGGGAAAGCGCCAAGCCATTACAATTATATAGCACTTGAAAGGGGGATCAGGATAAGGATTTGGGATAGGACGGGGGAAAAGGAATAGTGCCCAACCACTTGGACAGTCGGGGATTGAACGCCGACCTGCATGAGGCGAGATAGTCGCTCTGCCGTCCAGCCCAAGTGGTGTTACCTGTTTCGCGAGTTACCTCAGGAGCTGGGTAACACGTAGCAGCTGGCGGGTGTGTTCCTGAACCCCTAGTGGCCACACCGGGAGTTCGGGTTACATGGGAGATACTCGGGCAGGTCCGGGTTACATGGGAGATACTCGGGCAGGTCCGGGTTACATGGGAGATACTCGGGCAGGTCCGGGTTACATGGGAGATACTCGGGCAGGTTCGGGTTACGTGGGAGATACTCGGGCAGGTCCGGGTTACATGGGAGATACTCGGGCAAGTTCGGGTTACATGGGAGATACTCGGGCAGGTCCGGGTTACATGGGAGATACTCGGGCAGGTTCGGGTTACATGGGAGATACTCGGAGAGACAGGTTCCCAGATTGGGAAATAACCCGTATGCTGGGAAGTTCAGAATAAACCCAGTTCAGTGGTTAGGCGCAAATTATTAAGCACAATTTGAGAATATGAATATCAGAGGGCTACGGCGAGCTAGTTAACGTTCTTCCAACAAATAAGTGTCAGAAACATTGTTGGTATTTTCTAAATTAGTCAGGTTCCTGCAGGAGGTAAGATAATTATCAGAAGAAAGCACTAAGTCACTTCGCCAGAGGAAGATTACCAAATGACCTCCAGGACTTGTCCACCTTGTGGGACGTCCTCTAAGAGACGGACAGACTGGGCGGCTCCTACGAACCTGGAGCCAGATTCACGAAGCAGTTACACAAGCACTTACGAACCTGTACATCTTTTCTCAATCTTTTTGAGAATTTTTTCGATCTAAATCGGTTTTGTTTACAATTATTAAACAGTTAATGAGCTCCGAAGCACCAGGTGGCCGTTTATAACAATAACAATAGTTGATTGGTAAGTTTTCATGCTTGTAAATTATTTAATAAATGTAACCAAAGCCGTCAATGATTGAAGAAAGATGTACACGTTCGTAAGTACTTGCGTAACTGCTTCGTGAATCTGGCCCCTGGCCAAGCGTCCAATTTCGTTCATTAGGAAGACGATAAAGATGCCATTACCGCGCGCCTGTGACCTGTTATAAGTATTTTCTGTATTTCAAAAATAGTTCTGTGGTCTTCCTGTTGTCACCTCTCGTCGTGCCTTAGTGTCCCGGATTATTACTCATGGTTGTAGACTACATCTCCTTAGCCAGGGCGCCTGACAGCTGGGTTGACAGCGCTTCGGATTCGTAGTCCTGAAGCCCTGGGTTCGATTCCCGGTGGAGGCTGAGACAAATGGGCAAAATGTTTCTTTCACCCTGATGCCCCTGTTACCTAGCAGTAAATAGGTACCTGGGAGTTAGACAGCTGCTACGGGCTGCTTCCTGGGGGATGTAATAAAAAGGAGGCCTGGTCGAGGACCGGGCCGCGGGGACGCTAAGCCCCGAAATCATCTCAAGATAACCTCAAGAAGCCTAACTGTAATGGGATCAATAGTTGACTATTTCCTGTGGCACATTCCAACCAGTTCAGCGTTATTTCTTACTGTTTTGTAATGTTCGCCCGTCGTAAAGCTGCCGCGTACATTCCTTTCATAATTAAACCGTTCGCCTCTGTTCAACCAGCAGTAATTTGGTACCAGGATGTTAACTGATTGGTGGGTCGTGTTCCAGGGGAAAGTAATGGGTAAGGCGCACCATGAGCTATGTGAAGGGAAAACTCCCAGACTCCTAAGAAGAGTCAGAAGTCGCCTGTTCCTGTACCCACATATGAAAAAATGAAAAAATTAAATAGACCAAGCTGGATTTACAGAGAACTGTGGAACTGTAACTCTACAGATAACTGTGGAGTCAGAGCTCCCGAGGCCGTCTCCATGTATGCACTGAGAGTTAAGCCAAGTTTCACGCAGAGACCAAATTACCTTTGTAAACTTTAGCTTGCACATGGGAAGATATGGTAAAAAATATATTTGGTCTATTGGCCACCGATGTTATTCATGTATTTGGAATATTAGCACTAAACTAAGGGCTTTAGAGCGGTAGATATGCTGCTTCGACCAAACAACGAACAAGTCAACGAAAACAAGTTTTGATGTATCCTAGACTACACGAAAAAAAAAGTTTGAAGGAGTTGATGGAGTTGACCATCAGAGAGCCAGCCACAGCCAGTGGCCACAATCATCTGCTTGCCGCCAGAGGTGAACGTGAGGGTAGGAAGGCCAACTGGTGACTTGATAGCGAAGCCTTGTAGTGAGCTCGTGCTGGTAAAGGGTATTGTCGTCATCGGTGAGTTGTGGCGGTCGTCGAGTGTCTTGTAGCAGTTTTAGTGTGTGGTGGTAACCAATATTGCGTTACGGTGGTCAACTATATGACATAATATAAATATGTTATTATATATTATATATATATATATATATATATATATATATATATATATATATATATATATATATATATATATATATATACTACATTAAACACTTTAGAAACTCAGGTAAAACTAGCACCTCTGAGCCTCTGAGGTCACGTCGCAGTTGTACCCCCCCCCCCTCGGGGTCACCGGGGGTCAGCTGCACAGGACCTGTGACACCGTACCATGAGTGCACACACCTGAGTGCCTCGGAGACTTACGTGGTTTACGAGACAATCCAGAATATTTATATGGTAGACCAACTCACAGAGGAAATCCGGCGTTGACGTTAGATGAAAATGGGTTGAACCAGATGATGTGTTTTTGCCTTGAAGGCGGGACAGTAGCCTCGCGTGGCGCCTGTGTTTGGTTTGAGGGGTCGGGAGGAGTGGGTGTGGGGGAGAGGATTGTGGAGGGTGGGGGTTAGTGTGGGGATTGTAGAGGGTAGGGTGGGTGAGGAGAGGGGATTGTAGCGAAAACTGCTGCGTCGGATTAAGGTCGTTTGTGGGGGGGGGGGGCGGAGGTGCGTCTGGCCTAATAAACTGACGATCTGTTACTTTGAACGTGGGGAAAGGATGGAGGGTGGGGGGGGGGATTGATTAATAGGGCCTGGGGTTAGGTTCGGCCGTGTAAGGCAAAACTGTTGTTACCTGGTGTTTTGGGTATACGTGTAGTGGTGGTGGGAGTATCCCTTGTTCCCTCAGCTTGTGAACATCATCAACGCTGTTGGGTTGATAATACTCTATCAATGGGTAAATGCGGATTGGAGAATGGAACGGTTGACTTGACTGGTGGGTTGATCGGTCGAGTCGTTTGCCTTGGATGTGTGACTTTTCCCACATGGGCGTCTGTGCCGCGACAGCTGGCTACATCCTGTCAGGGAAAAGTTCCCACCACAAACTGCTTGCGTGGTTCCTAGCCTTCCCCTACCCCCCTTCCCTACCTCCGCCTGGAGCCTCCAGGTGGGGGCTCCACCCTGGAGCCTCTCGAAACCTTCAAGGCGTGATAAGGGAGGCGCCCTTGGTGGTCCCGTATCACTATTCACCTCGTAATTTGTTATTTTACATCAATCAAGAAAGTAGCTTAGGTTAAATTATGCACATTTTTTAATTGTTTTGCTTAGGCCTACTGGTTTACTGTTTACATACATTAACCAGGCTCTTTCTTTCTCCACAGATACGCTTAACCTGAGTGGTGGCAGTTGGAAGGAGTCCACGCCGCTGCAATCTTCCATGACTTCCTCCACCAGCAGCAGTAGCGGCATCCACAGCTCCTCCCTCCTGCCGGGGGCGGCCCACGCCTCGCTTCTGCCGGGGGCGGCCCACGCTCACCACTACCTCCCACAGCCCTTATGGAACTTGGCCTATTAAGGGCGCTACGCTTACCGAGCACCGGGGCCGCAACCATAGGGGCCTGGGTATTCCACCTGACGAGGTCGCTGACGGGGACACCATGACAAGTCTTGTTAATTAAGAGAACACTCAGGCAACATGCGAAGCAGAAGACGAGTGACCGACACTTGGGACACTAGGAAGTGTTCACCAGACTGAGAGACGGCTTGTTCTACTGACTTAGTCCCCTTAGCTCACCTCTACCCTTCATGAGACTGTGAGACGTCTTGCTCTACTGACCCTTAGCTCACCCTTAGCACTCTCCTTGAACTGATTTGTATTATTTTACTAGAGACCTCCAGAATCCTCCGAAACCCTGAGCTTTCTAAGAAACCTTTCCAATGGACCTCTTGATATCATTTCGTGCCCTTACAAGACACGCCTAAGAAATCTTCAGGCGACTTGTACCTAATAATCCATTTACCATCCCTTCAGCCCTCTCTCCTTTCCCAAGCGCCCCCTACCCGCGGCCCCAGCGTGCACTCTCAGAACCAACACTGTGCTGTGATATGCCGTGCTGGCCTACGGAGCCTCGTCGCCATCGTCAGTCCTCGTCGTGGTCATCGCCATCATCAGTGTCGTCGCGAATCATTAGCATAGCAGCGAGACGACTTATGTGAATGCCGGCGGCCAATAGCGGCAGTGTTTACCTTGCCGTCATCTGGCCGCTGAATCCGTCTTCGTCACTTGTGATCTTCAGCGTGGTCGAGTCGTGTTGGTGTTGCAGCTGTCAGGTCTGGACGGACAGCCAACACGCACACACGGCCGCGCGAATCCTCAGCCCTTCTTCCTTCAGTTGTCGTCGTCGTGTTTGAATTGTCATCGTAGTGTGTAGTTGTCTTGGTAGTGTTAGCCAGAGTCATTACGGAGGGACGAGTCATCGCTGCGAGTCATCAATCTTTATCCTCTTCCTCTGGACGCTTGACTTTGCAGCGAACAGCTCTAGCGAACATCTCTCTCAATTTAATCATCATCCTAGCCTATGCTAAATATCTCATGGTGTACTTTTAAGTGTGGAAACTTATGGGTGTGCTTACGTACGGGAAAATTTATAATGTTAATAATAATAATAATAATAAATATAATAATAATAACACAGGGGTTAGTTAAGTCAGTGTGTGTTGTCAACCCACTTCGTTAGTTGCTAGTGAACTACTATTCCAGTCACTCCATCCTATGGCAATATTACACTGTTATCTACACCCGCCCCTATGGAGAGTATTCGGGAACGGCACTTGGGGGTCTAGTGTAGCGCTCCCAGGGGGCCCCAATACATTCCTTGGCTCTGTTGTGGATGGTCGCGGCTCTGATGCATCCTCTTGATAAGAAATACTATTCTCGAGTGCTGTTCCAGAATACGAAAGTCTTGCACAAACGATGCTTCAGACATCAGTGTACTAAGCTTGTCGGCATTAATTAGTGTTTTGTAAAACTGAGTAGTTTTTTTTTTTTAATACATAAGGTAGACAGAAGTGAAAGTAAGACCCGTGTTAGGAGTAGACTAAGTGTTAATTTAGCTCTTCTTGGAAAAATAATAAAAATACGCTTATTAGAATCCGTGAACCAATCTTGGTCATTCACTCATGTCATTCATTTTAGATTATAGTTAGGTTGTATATTTAGTCTTAACCATTAAGTTATACTAATTTTGTTATTTTATTTATAGAACATGTTTAAGTCAATATTCGCTCCTCTGAGTTATTTCATATTTTTACACCATTGTCAAGATTTGTAAAAAAAATCAGTACAATCCAGTTGTGTCATTCATACTTAATTTCTAAAGTACATCTGTATGATTTGTGCATTTAAAGCAAATGCATCATTCGCTTCATCTAATGTAATGATACATTGTATCAATGTCTTAACAATTTATGGCTTACTGAGTCACTGTCAGTGAAAAAGATATCTTAGTCGTGGCATTGTAGGTGTACGTAAGGATCAAGTCATTGTAGTGCATTCACGGAGAGAGCTCTTAATTAATATGGTTCAAGAGTGTTGTGATTTTATCCTGTGCCCAGTGGCTGCTTCATATTGACGCAGCCTATGGGCCCCCAAGAGCTATGCTGCTTAGGGAGTTTCTTGTTATGTCTGAGGATACCGAAGTCTTTGCCGTGTAGGAGGTTAGGAAAGCTCCTCTTGCAGGTGGCTTCAGAGTTCTTCATAATGTACAGGACTTCACAGATCTCTATGCTACCTAAAAAGCTCCCAGTTGTATAGGAAACTTTTGAAGTTTATAATCTTTACGTTGTACTGTTTGGGAACCTTAGCTACTACTCAAATATAAAATACTTTGGGTGCTTCAAAGTTTTCACGATGATGGGGTCTTAAAACAGTTCAGCACCCATAAGACTGTGAAGTCCTAAGTTCTTCATGGGTTGGGCTTAGAAGCTCAAACCTGGAGGCTTCCTGATAACCGGTGGTGATGGCGCCAGAAGCTTTGACGAGAACTTGTGTCTTCTTTGACTCATGGAATGTATGTTTTAATATTTAAGATAAAAGAACAATCGAGGTTCGTGTGTCGTCTCAGGTGGACACACACACAACGTGGACCTCTTCGGCAGGATCAGTAACTCATAGTGGTGCCCAACCAGAGCCTGAAGCCCTCGGGTCATGGCTGCCTTTTGGTCTTTAATAGCTTCTGGGCGCCATCCGAACCGTTCCATTGTATTTTTTTTTTCTTTTGTCTTGAACAGATGCCAAGATGCTACAGGAACGTTGCAAATGTTACCTCCACTTTATGTCTATTGTGTAAACTTTCTTGAAATTAAAAGACTCACAAGCGACTTGAGACGTTTTACGTGTGTGATGCGAAAAAATGAGTTTGCATTTTTAGTGGTTAAGGGAATATCAAAAGTTTTACTTGTCGGCGGTAACAAAATCACTGTTAATGATGGCTTTTGAGTTGTAAAAAAATTTGGTTTTATGTACAGAGACTGTCTGCACCGCGTGACATTTACGCCAGTGAATGAAAGCTTATTTTTGTCCATCTCGAGTCGCTGGTGAGGTCATGTTCAGTGGATTCTTGTGACGCACTTGGTGTTTGAAGGTGTCAACTCTGCGTGCAATAAGTCTTTCAAAATGTTACGACTGCAACAAAATGTACTGGTTGCAAGGCAGCTTATGTTGATTAGGCTTCTTTTAGACTCAGACCTATTTTTGTGATGCTAACTTTAGCTTTGATGTACATATGTACAAAATGTACAAATGTACATAAAGGAGCCGAGTTTGTTTGGAAACAAATTGTATCTGTGATTCATTTTGGTGCGTTGGAGACGGTGCATCTTAGCTTGTAAATATTCATATTTGTATATTTAATGTGTACAGGAAAGTAATTTTGCACTTGTGCTTGAATTTTAACGTGTAAAACTTGTGATATGTGAAAATAAAACTAAAAGGCATTTAGTGGAACCTTTCTCTGTCCTCATTCTTGCCAGGTAACAAAGGATGCAAGCTAAGAGAGAAGCTTTGTCTATGTAACTACAACTCTTATATACCTCGATGTCTGATATAGATAACGAAGCATGTTGCCACACATGACCTCTTCTCAATCTCAGTACAAAACTAATAGAAACAATCGAAGGAAAACAAAGTGGTTTTTTATTATTTTCATAATATTGGTTATATTTTAATATATTTAAAATGGTTAATGCTCTCTCCACTGACCTTATTGACTGCCCAAAGAAAGCTACAAGGCGTTATGAGCAGCAGGGTGAAAAGTTCATCTTACGGTGAAAAGAAAGGGTGCGGAGTCAAGACCAAATGGAGCCTCCTTTCATTAGTCAAATAATGGAGACGTTTAAAAAAATAATAAAATAAAAACACGCTGAATAGCCTACGAGTTGCAATACACGGCCCAATGTCCATAGCTAAACAACACGAGGGTCACACTTCAAAATCACAAACAATAAATGTACATTAATAAACACTCGTAACCAGAATAATTTGTGATGAAAAAAAACCCACCACCAAAACTATATAAACATTTCGAGAAGTATTACAGACTCGAAATTATATCTATTACAGGAAGTAATACAGAAAAACGAAAATGAAACTTGTTTGGTAGCAGATATGAAAGAAGGCCGAGCTTGTACTCTGACTGGAACCCACAGAGGAAAGCTAACATAATAAAATACAGCCTCCCTTCCTTCTCCCCTCTCCCTCCCCCCTCCCGGTCTCATAAGCCCTAATACATATTGTATACGAGCGCTGAAACACTCCTCCCACTCGAACACGATGCCCGTATTGACGGAGATCTGTCAGTGTTGCCGTCCCAGGGAATACATTTTTCCATTTTCGAGCCACCTAAATATACCACAATCTGCCAGTCAAGCCGTCCCCGGTACGGTTAACTGGAATAGGAATGGGGAAGTAGGGAAGGGAGCGCCCATGTCTGGGGCTTGATAAATGCCAAAATGTTTTAAGGTAAACTCGGGGAGGACTCGTGGAGCGTGCGAGGTGGGGCGGCTGGCTGCTCAAGAGCTGCCACACCGGTTCTCTCTCACTACTTAAATAATACTATGTAATTGATATCCAAACACTGCCTTAAGTAAAGCTCTTATAACTGTGCACTTCTGATTGAATCGCGGCTTCTAGTTTATGCTCAGGCGAGCAAGACGTCTTATGGATGAATCTATGTTAATATCCACAATTTTACACATTAAATGTCATCGCAGCATAAGATTATTAAAACTCCGCATACAAGCAATCATGTTGATAGAGGCAAGCAGAGATTCGCTTGATTGTTGGTTATATAAACAAGTTCTCGCTCAAGTCTGTGTTTGCACGCCTAACACACACTTTCACACAGGTGTGCACGCCTAACACACACTCTCACACAGGTGTGCACGCCTAACACACACTTTCACACAGGTGTGCACGCCTAACACACACTCTCACACAGGTGTGCACGCCTAACACACACTCTCACACAGGTGTGCACGCCTAACACACACTTTCACACAGGTGTGCACGCCTAACACACACTCTCACACAGGTGTGCACGCCTAACACACACTCTCACACAGGTGTGCACGCCTAACACACACTCTCACACAGGTGTGCACGCCTAACACACACTTTCACACAGGTGTGCACGCCTAACACACACTTTCACACAGGTGTGCACGCCTAACACACACTCTCACACAGGTGTGCACGCCTAACACACACTCTCACACAGGTGTGTGCACGCCTAACACACACTCTCACACAGGTGTGCACGCCTAACACACACTCTCACACAGGTGTGCACGCCTAACACACACTCTCACACAGGTGTGCACGCCTAACACACACTCTCACACAGGTGTGCACGCCTAACACACACTCTCACACAGGTGTGCACGCCTAACACACACTTTCACACAGGTGTTGAATATGTTAACCTACAATGGCATTAATTTATTTGCATTAAAACATAGGAAATAACACTTCGCTAGTGTTCGCTGCTGCACAAAAATTTGTCCGCCCAAGCATACAAGTCTTCCAACACGGGAAAGCCTCGTATGACCTCAGAGCAACGCGGTCAAGCACCTGGCTGTGTGACGTCGAATTATGAGCTGACGTTCGTGGACCAAGTACCGAGTACATCACCTGACGTGGCTGTATAACGTCACGTAACCTGTAAAGTGTAGCATAGAGTAATGTGTAACCTGTAAAGTGTAGCATAGAGTAATGTGTAACCTGTAAAGTGTAGCATAGAGTAATGTGTAACCTGTAAAGTGTAGCATAGAGTAATGTGTAACCTGTAAAGTGTAGCATAGAGTAATGTGTAACCTGTAAAGTGTAGCATAGAGTAATGTGTAACCTGTAAAGTGTAGCATAGAGTAATGTGTAACCTGTAAAGTGTAGCATAGAGTAATGTGTAACCTGTAAAGTGTAGCATAGAGTAATATGTAACCTGTAAAGTGTAGCATAGAGTAATGTGTAACCTGTAAAGTGTAGCATAGAGTAATATGTAACCTGTAAAGTGTAGCATAAAGTATAACCTGTAAAGCAAAAGGCTTCGAAAAATTCCTAGCACCAACTTGTCTGACGAAAAAAAATCAGAACTAAGGATATTACCAGTCATCACCTTTATTACACAAATTGATTTATCCTAACATAGAAAAACGAGGGTAAATATAGACTAAGTTGCTCTAGCATTTTGTGATGTATTTTATTACCTCGTTAACCTTACTTGAACTTGAACATTACAAAAAATATTTCATTGAGTCCATCATGCGGCTGTGGGTGAGTAGGAGTCAAAGATGGCTGAGTATTGCTGTGACGGAGTGGTGTCGTAACATATGCCAAGCCTGGTGCTTCACCAGCGTCACTCCACAGGGTGCCAAGCCTGGTGCTACACCAGTGTCACCCCACAGGGTGCCAAGCCTGGTGCTACACCAGTGTCACTCCACAGGGTGCCAAGCCTGGTGCTACACCAGTGTCACCCCACAGGGTGCCAAGCCTGGTGCTACACCAGTGTCACTCCACAGGGTGCCAAGCCTGGTGCTACACCAGTGTCACCCCACAGGGTGCCAAGCCTGGTGCTTCACCGGTGTCACTCCACAGGGTGCCAAGCCTGGTGCTACACCAGTGTCACCCCACAGGGTGCCAAGCCTGGTGCTTCACCGGTGTCACTCCACAGGGTGCCAAGCCTGGTGCTTCACCGGTGTCACTCCACAGGGTGCCAAGCCTGGTGCTTCACCGGTGTCACTCCACAGGGTGCCAAGCCTGGTGCTACACCAGTGTCACCCCACAGGGTGCCAAGCCTGGTGCTACACCAGTGTCACCCCACAGGGTGCCAAGCCTGGTGCTTCACCGGTGTCACTCCACAGGGTGCCAAGCCTGGTGCTTCACCGGTGTCACTCCACAGGGTGCCAAGCCTGGTGCTTCACCGGTGTCACTCCACAGGGTGCCAAGCCTGGTGCTTCACCGGTGTCACTCCACAGGGTGCCAAGCCTGGTGCTTCACCGGTGTCACTCCACAGGGTGCCAAGCCTGGTGCTTCACCGGTGTCACTCCACAGGGTGCCAAGCCTGGTGCTACACCAGTGTCACCCCACAGGGTGCCAAGCCTGGTGCTACACCAGTGTCACCCCACAGGGTGCCAAGCCTGGTGCTTCACCGGTGTCACTCCACAGGGTGCCAAGCCTGGTGCTTCACCGGTGTCACTCCACAGGGTGCCAAGCCTGGTGCTTCACCGGTGTCACTCCACAGGGTGCCAAGCCTGGTGCTTCACCGGTGTCACTCCACAGGGTGCCAAGCCTGGTGCTTCACCGGTGTCACTCCACAGGGTGCCAAGCCTGGTGCTACACCAGTGTCACTCCACAGGGTGCCAAGCCTGGTGCTACACCAGTGTCACTCCACAGGGTGCCAAGCCTGGTGCTACACCAGTGTCACTCCACAGGGTGCCAAGCCTGGTGCTACACCAGTGTCACTCCACAGGGTGCCAAGCCTGGTGCTACACCAGTGTCACTCCACAGGGTGCCAAGCCTGGTGCTACACCAGTGTCACTCCACAGGAGGGACTAAAATAGTGCCCCGCATTAAAACAAGTCTCGTCACCACATGTAACAGTCACACGTTTACCAAGACATGACAGAGCTGTATATAGAGCACAGAGAGTGACAGAGTTGTATATAGAGCACAGAGAGTGACAGAGTTGTATATAGAGCACAGAGAGTGACAGAGTTGTATATAGAGCACAGAGAGTGACAGAACTGTATATAGAGCACAGAGAGTGACAGAACTGTATATAGAGCACAGAGAGTGACAGAGTTGTATATAGAGCACAGAGAGTGACAGAGTTGTATATAGAGCACAGAGAGTGACAGAACTGTATATAGAGCACAGAGAGTGACAGAGTTGTATATAGAGCACAGAGAGTGACAGAACTGTATATAGAGCACAGAGAGTGACAGAACTGTATATAGAGCACAGAGAGTGACAGAGTTGTATATAGAGCACAGAGAGTGACAGAGTTGTATATAGAGCACAGAGAGTGACAGAACTGTATATAGAGCACAGAGAGTGACAGAGTTGTATATAGAGCACAGAGAGTGACAGAGTTGTATATAGAGCACAGAAAGTGACAGAACTGTATATAGAGCACAGAGAGTGACAGAGTTGTATATAGAGCACAGAGAGTGACAGAGCTGTATATAGAGCACAGAGTGACAGAGCTGTATATAGAGCACAGAGAGTGACAGAGCTGTATATAGAGCACAGAGAGTGACAGAGCTGTATATAGAGCACAGAGAGTGACAGAGCTGTATATAGAGCACAGAGAGTGACAGAGCTGTATATAGAGCACAGACAGTGACAGAGCTGTATATAGAGCACAGAGAGTGACAGAGCTGTATATAGAGCACAGAGAGTGACAGAGTGACGCCTCTATACACAACCTCTCCCGTCGCATCTTAGATCAGTCATCATCACCATCACTGAAATCTATTTACTCGCCTCGGAAAATGTAAGCAGAAGTGAACATAAATAGAATATAACGAGCTACTTCACAATAACGAATATTTATATGAACGAATCCTCCCACTACGAGTGTGTGCACAGTGACTGTGAACTGGAGCGACGGTGAACTGTGTTTACTGTTTGTGTCTGCAGAATCGAGCTCTTAGCTCCTGGACCCATCGTTCTAACCAATCTCTCGTTCCTCTGTTATATCTACAACATATTATGTCACACACACACACACACACACACACACACACACACACACACACACACACACACACACACACACACACACACACACACACACACACACTTATATACCACATATGTCAGGCCAATCCTGGAGTATGCGGCTCCAGCATGGAGTCCATATCTAGTCAAGCATAAGACTAAACTGGAAAAGGTTCAAAGGTTTGCTACCAGACTAGTACCCGAGCTGAGAGGTATGAGCTACGAGGAGAGACTACGGGAATTAAACCTCACTTCGTTGGAAGACAGAAGAGTTAGAGGGGACATGATCAACACATGATCAGTGGTAGTAACAGTGTCTCTATAACTGGGTAGTAACAGTGCCTCTATAACTGGGTAGTAACAGTGCCTCTATAACTAGGTAGTAACAGTGCCTCTATAACTTGGTGGTAACAGCGTCTCTATAACTCGACATTACCTGCCCCTACGTCACTTACTGCACTTAATGGTAATCAGCGTAGGTGATTCTGAGGCACATAGTTTGCTTAAGGGCCCAACTACTCGAGCTAAGGGCCACACGAGACAGCCCTGAATGCTCTTCAGTAATGCTATCTGAGAAATGTAACCATTGGCCTCAGCTGTCAGTTCATATCAGAATGATAATTACAATAATACTCCAGGTATACTCTAGGTACACTGGGATATACCATATATACTCCTGGTATACTCATTCATACAAAGATTTTAATTAGGGAGGAATCAGGAAAACTAATTGGTGTATTTTTGTCCAGTTTAACCCCGAAGGGAAAGATTTTTGGGCATCAGTAATTACAAGAGTGCCAGTTACCAATTAGATCAACAGGAACGTTAATTGGAACCTCAAGTTCACAGTCCTATTTTGAGTTACAGGACGTATAGTGTACTCTTAATGGCGGGTCTTTCTTGACACACTCACTGCCCACCCAAGTGTCAAGGGCGGTCTCCGGTCCACTGGTGAGGGAGAACATGTTATTTTGTAACCCATTACAACGTGAGGGTAAGGAGTCATGGCTGACGTAGTGTGAGGGGCAGGGGTTGTGTGTGTGTGTGTGTGTGTGTGTGTGGGGGGGGGGCAGGGGTTTTGTGTGTGTGTGTGTGTGTGTGGGGGCAGGGGTTATACACAGCTAGAACTGTCTAAAACTTCGCAGAAATGTCGAGCTGACTCACAACACGTCCACTTGCGTGCATGAGTCAAGATTCACATTACTGGACGAGCACCTGTGGAAATGAGTATTTTACTCACAACACTCAGCTTCCTGGAGCACCCCACAATGGAGGGAATTTTAAAACTTTTGGTCGCCCCCCCCCCCACCCTCCCGACCAGCCCCCCCCCCCCCCCCTCCCCCACTCTCCCGACCAGACACAACTGATTTATCAAAGCGTCAACTCTGGCGCCCGTGTATAACCAACATTCTTCCCCTCACCCAAACTTTTTTGTTTCACTTGTAATTTCCCGGAGATTGTATCTCCGACCTCGGTAACAAGAGACCAGATCCGTGTGGTGGTGGCTGTCGAATACTGTACAGCTTCAGTGTGAGTGTATATCTCTCTCTCTCACACACACACACACACACACACACACACACACACACACACACACACACACACACACACACACACACACACACACACACACACACTAGGAAGCAGCCCGTAGCAGATGTCTAACTCCCAGGTACCTATTTACTGCTAGGCAACAGGGGCATCAGGGTGAAGGAAACTCTGCCCATTTGTTTTTTCACCGGCTGCCGGGATCGATCCCTGGTCCCTAGAGCGCTGTCCAGTCAGCCAGCCAGCCCCTACCGAAAACTGTGTGTGCGTGTGTTAGAGAGAAATATATATAATAGACAAAATAAGGGAACATAGACTGGTTAAAAAGGCGGGGTCCAAGAACTAAATTGGTCGATTCTGCAGGCATAAATAGTAAACACAGACACACAGGGCTGGTTGCTGAGTGAATAGCTCTAGACTCGTGGACCTAGGGCCCGTGGTTCGATTTCCGGCACCGGCAAAAAACAAATGGGCAGAGTTTCCTTCATCCTGATGCATCTGTTACCTAGCAGTAAATAGGTACCTGGGAGTTAAACAGCTGCTACGGGCTGCTTCGTGTGTGTGTGTGTGTGTGTGTGTGTGTGTGTGTGTGTGTGTGTGTGTGTGTGTGTGTGTGTGTGTGTGTGTGTGTGTGTGTGTGTGTGTGTGTGTGAGGAAGAAATGTATGTAGTAGATATAACAGAGAACAATTTGTCAAGAGTCAGAAAATCAGACAACAGACGGTTAAAAAGATATGTTCCAAGAGCTCGATGGTATAGACACAATATACAATACACAGTTCCGTCGTGGAGCACTTTACTCAAAAAGCACATTTAGAAATGTCAAAATGTACCTGCGTTTTCAAATCGAATTACACGAGAATTATGTGGAACTGGGTAGAAAGAAAAAAAAAAGTTAAAAATCTGAACGTAACGACGCTAGAAGAAGACGAGAGAGAAAAGGAGTGATTCTGACGTGTAATACTGAGGGAAGTGTTTACAGTAAAGGGCGGTAGAACAAGAGAGTATGGGGGAGTGTTGCACATACACGGACCTGAGAAATGTGAGAAAGTATTCATTTAGCTCAGAAGTACAGTGGGAATGAGACCTGGTTGATACCTGCTTGATGGGGTTCTGGGAGTTCTTCTACTCCCCAAGCCCGGCCCGAGGCCAGGCTTGACTTGTGAGAGTTTGGTCCACTAGGCTGTTGCTTGGAGCGGCCCGCAGGCCCACATACCCACCACAGCCCGGTTCGCCCGGCACTCCTTGGAGGAATAAATCTAGTTTCCTCTTGAAGATGTCCACGGTTGTTCCGGCAATATTTCTTATGCTTGCTGGGAGGATGTTGAACAACCGCGGACCTCTGATGATGTCCACCAGCATTTTGTGGGACAACTTAACAATAGACTCTCTTTAATTTTTGTTCCAGCGTATTCCCTCCATTAACAAGTGGTTCATATCCATTAATAATTTGTTCACGTCATAAATTAATTACTATCTACTCATAAACTACTTAATTCAGAAAAGACCTGGGTAAATACTGGTCTGTAAACAGGGCAAATGCTTTCTGAATCACGTCGCCTGGTAACATAACAGACTCGCTGGGTTGTTTCAAACGTAGACTCAACAAATATATACAAGGATGAATTAGATACAACAAGGGGTCGTCTGCTGTTTTTAGAGGAGAAATTTAGATTAGAAATTATTGCATTAGACGAAGGCAACTAGAAAAGCGGGGTCCAAAAGCTGAAGCTTGACCATGCAGGCATAAAAGATAGGCGAGTATACGCATGCACTCACAATGCGTAGCCCTATACTCGGAATTTCGAGCCTGTAACCCATGCCATTTAAAGCTGACAATGAAGATGAATGACATATTCAAGTTAATGTTGTATATAAGAACTTGGCAGGTTCTTAATGAGTTCTTATCATTGAGGAGCACAACCGGCTCGCCATCATTCTGGTGACAGAATGTTATTTAATTATGTTTT